>NC_041393.1:447483591-447499752 GCF_002162155.2 Triticum dicoccoides | reverse complement strand
ACAGCATTCACTTATTGCTAATTCTTCAAGTTGCTTTTTCTACTAAGTGAATGTGAACGGACCCTTCCCCCTCTATGCTATACTCAACCAAAACTATTCACAAATTCTTCATGTGCGTTCTATTTAAAACTCGTTCAAAATCTTCACTGTGTCCTTGTCAGCTGAAGAATTAGCGAACGGAAATTTTAACTTATCTTATCTAAATTTTTGGCTTTGCCGCTCAAACCGTTCCACATCCCATGAAAATACTTATCTATTCACCCACGATCTTACACGATCGCCACCTCTCAGTACGTGGGTGACACATGTCAAGCGAATGAGAAGGGTCAGGGGCACGTTCGTCCAATTTCTTCGGGCGAACAGTTTTTCACCGCGGCTATATATACCCCTCCCCTTCCTCACTTCACTTTTACTCCGCTCGATCTCTCTCCCGCTCGAGCTTCTCAAACCCTAGCACCGCCGCTACTTCCATTGTCACCAGTGAGGAAGAGCTTCACTGCCTCGACCTCGTCATCGTCGGACGCGGATTTCTTCACTCCGTCGCTACCGTAGCTGTCTTCCTCAGCTAAGTTAGGGCGTGGAAGATCTGAACTAACGAATTTCACTTCTACACTTCCCAGTTCATTGTGTTCTTTGTCAAGGGTAATTAAAAGTTACTTTTACTGCCCTCTTTGATTCGAATGATTTCTACAAAATCTTCAAAGGTGTTTTTCTTCAAATCCTCACACACTAAAACACCTCACATGTCATCTGTTCTTGATCCGTTTCTCTAAGCTATATTTTTCTTCAAGATTCCTCAATTGTGTGGATTTTTGATCTGTACAACTTTGGAACCTAAGACAAAGAACGCTTAGTGAAATTCTTCAAGACTCATCTGGTCAAATTCCTCAAACTTGTTCTTTTTGAAAAACCTCTGAGAACGCATATGACCTCTCCAACTTCCTCACAACTATACTCTGTTCACAGGTACACATGTCCGCTGCTGAATCACTAGGTTCTCATCAACTTAACTCATTTGCAGCGTTCCTCGAAGAAAAGTTGCACACCTCTTCAGAAAATTCAGTTGTTCATATTCCTCATCTGTAGAAAATGGCTGATGGTAAGAAGCCACGGAAGGAAGGAAAGAGGCCTGAGGTCAACACAGCGTTTGAAATCCCTGATGACATTTATGCTGGGTACTGCACACCCCATGAGGAGGACAAAAATCAGCGCAAGGTGCGCATTCAAAAGATTGAGAGGAGATGGGCAAGAGAGTGGAGGGAGTACGGATATGTTACTCCCAAATACATGAAGAAATTCGCTGTTACCCCTCCATGCTCAAGACCTCCATTTGCACCTAGCCAAGTAGCTAATCCCACCAGCCTCAAGCACGGCGAGGACTATCCTAAAGAATGCGCCAAGCGCCAGGCCAAACTGGCCAAACAGGCAAAAGAAGTAGTGAGGAAATTTAAGGAAGACTCTGCTCTTGCTGCTGCCACTGCTGAGGCCTCTACAAGCAAGCCAAAGAAGGCCATGGCGAAGAAGCCTGCTCACAAGCCTGCTCATAAGCCAAGTGCTTCACCCTCAGTGCCCTCACGGCCAGATTCTTCAAAGCCCTCACAGCCAACTCCTCAAGCTGCTCCAGCTCCTCCAAAGTCCTCAGCTCCTCCGCCAAAGTCCTCAGCTGCTCCGACCAAATCCTCTGCACCTGTGCATCTCGCCATGTGCCAAAGGACAACAGGCATCTCTATTGCCTCAGGAGCTTCTGTTAGTTCTTCAGCCCCACCAAATTCTTCAACTGGCCCCTCTCTGCTGAAGAAAAAGGCCGTTGCTGGACGAGGCACTCGAGCAAGTCCTCACAAGAAGCAGGTCGCCTTTCAAGTACATCTGATGAAGACGAAGCTGATGATGATGAACTTGCCGAAATCATCAGAGACAGGCAGGTCAAGGCCGCTAGAGCCAAAGGCAGCAATGTGCCATTGCTTCTGGATTCGAAGTTGATCCTAGACTTCATCGACCTATGGCACAAGGATCCCAACACACTTTTGCTGGAGATGAACCTCACTCCTGGTCAAAGTCATGTTTTGACTGCCTTCATTGAAGAAGAGAAATGGAAATTTGAACAAGGAAGGAGAGTGAAGAAAGCGTAGTACAAGAAACAACGTTTTCTGAAGCAAATGTTTTGAAGTTTCCCCTGAAGAACTCGTTGCCTTGCAAGCTAAAATCAAGCAATTAAGTGATGAATTTGATCGCTACTATGCTGACTAGCTTGGGGCCAAAGTCAGATTTGTGAATTTGACTGAAAGGTTCACTTCCAATGTTCCAGCCCCAACGCAACAAGAAAATCCTCAGGCTGAGGCATCTGCTCAGCCAACTGAAGAAAATGCCAGCACCGCTGATGACAATTAGGCTGCTGAAGAAACTCAGAGTTCCAGGGCTGATGACTGCATTCTAGCCGCTGAAGAAATTGCCAGGGCATCCACTAGTGGTGCACTTGAAGAAACTGAAGAAGTCAGGGAAACTGCATCAGTTGTGCCTGAAGAATTTGAACCAAATTCCTCTGCTCCTCCTGTGCCTACACCAACTCCGATCCTTCCATCTGCATCAGATGTGAAGAAAACCAAGGCTGCAGAGTGTGCAGCAGTGAAGAAAAGGAAGGCATCAACTTCATTAGATTCTTCAGCTCCGAAGAAGATGAAGCCATTGACTAGCTCATTTGACAACCCAATTGATGATGTTCCTATCACAGCCACGCCATCAAAGGACCTTGTTCCTTTTGATGAAGAATATGAGATCCCAAGTGGATCAGATGATGACATTCCTTCTGCTGCTTCGTCAGAGCAGTTGGATGAAGAAATTGAAGTGGATGCAATCCCTTCAACCCCACTAGTCTCATCGCCCATGCCTCAGTTCACTGCTGAAGAGGCCGGCGTTGAAGAAATGAGCGAAGAAGAGGAAGATGTGGACATTGGAAGCACTACTCCAGAGATGAATGATGACTTTTGGGAAAGTCAGCACCCCAATTCTCCTCTGTTCACACCTCTGCAACAAATTCCTCAGTCCCCTGCCACTACTGAAGTACAAATGGGATGTGATGAACCTCATGCCACACCGTCTGTCCATGAAGAAATTCCAGCCACTAGTGTTGATGAAAATGTAAATGAAGAATTGAAGACCCAGGCTGTCACTAAAGAGGAACCTGAAATTCCTCAGCCTGTGGATTCTAAGATTGCTATTCCTAAGGTGTTGATGCAATTGACTGATACTCCTCAGCCCAAGCCAAAGGATCCCTTCTCGAAGAAGCAGAAGTCCAAGGCTGATGACTTTTTCGGCGAGCACGTGTTCTTCACTGATTATAATCCTTATGACTCTGCTCATCTTAGAAGGAAGCGCTTCTGGACTACCAGCCAGGACAATTTCTATTCTTCACTGCTCTTCAACAAGGATAAAGTCTTCGACCACGAGCATATTCCTTACATGGACATGAAATCACTGCCTTGCTTCACCCTTGTCCTCAGTGTGCATCATCCCTTCTTATTAAAAAGCATCCGCTGGAGAGCACACTGTCATTTACATTCATTACTATTGGTTTATATTGGGTATGACTTGACTGGATCTCTTTTACCATGAATTACAATGTTTAGTCAGTCCTTGATCTTTAAAGGTGCTCTGCATTTATGTTTTGCGGTCTCAGAAAGGGCTAGCGAGATACCATTTTGTTATATCATGTTATGATTATTTTGAGAAAGTGTTGTCATCCGAGTTTTATTATTATGGCTCGCTAGCTGATTATGTTATTGATATGAGTAATTGTGAGACCTATGTGTTATTGTGAGTATGGTTAGTTCATAATATTTGCTGAAACTTGAATACTGTCTTTTCATGTTTACAACAACAAGAGCAACAGAGTTTGTAAAAGTTTTTCTTTATCACTTTCAGTTTATAAACTGAATTGCTTGAGGACAAGCAAAGGTTTAAGCTTGGGGGAGTTGATACGTCTCCAACGTATCTACTTTTCCAAACACTTTTGCCCTTGTTTTGGACTCTGACTTGCATGATTTGAATGAAACTAACCCGGAATGACGTTGTTTTCAGCAGAACTGCCATGATGTTGTTTTATGTGTAGAAAAGAAAAGTTCTCGGAATGTCCTGGAAATCCACGGAGGCACTTTTCAGAATTAATAAGAATTTTTGGCGAAAGAATCAAGGCCAGGGGGCCCACAGGTTGTCCACGAGACAGGGGGCGCCCCCCCTAGGGCGCGCCCTCCTATCTCGTGGGCCCCCTGGACCTCCTCCAACCTCAACTCCAACTCCATATATACCGTCTCAGGGAGAAAAAATCAAGGAGAAAGTTTCATCGCGTTTCACGACACGGAGCCGCCGCCAAGCCCTAATCTCTCTCGGGAGGGCTGATCTGGAGTCCGTTCGGGGCTCCGGAGAGGGGGATTCGTCGCCGTCGTCATCATCAACCATCCTCCATCATCAATTTCATGATGCTCACCGCTGTGCGTGAGTAATTCCATCGTAGGCTTGCTGGACGGTGATGGGTTGGATGAGATTTACCATGTAATCAAGTTAGTTTTGTTAGGGTTTGATCCCTAGTATCCACTATGTTCTGAGATTGATGTTGCTATGACTTTGCTATGCTTAATGCTTGTCACTAGGGCCCGAGTGCCATGATTTCAGATCTGAACCTATTATGTTTTCATGAATATAGGTGTGTTCTTGATCCTATCTTGCAAGTCTATAGTCACCTATTATGTGTTATGATCCAACAACCCCGAAGTGACAATAATCGGGATACTTCTCGGTGATGACCGTAGTTTGAGGAGTTCATGTATTCACTATGTGCTAATGCTTTGTTCCGGTTCTCTATTAAAAGGAGGCCTTAATATCCCTTAGTTTCCGTAAGGGCCCCGCTGAACACGGGAGGGTAGGACAAAAGATGTCATGCAAGTTCTTTTCCATAAGCATGTATGACTATTTACGGAATACATGCCTACATTACATTGATGAATTGGAGCTAGTTCTATATCACCCTATGTTATAACTATTGCATGAGGAATCTCATCCGGCATAATTATCCATCACTGATCCATTGCCTACGAGCTTTTCATATATTGTTCTTCGCTTATTTACTTTTCCGTTGCTACTGTTACAACTACTACAAAAACCCAAAAACATTTATCTTTACTTTTGCTACCGTTACCTTTACTATCATACCACTTTTGCTACTAAACACTTTGGTGCAGATACTAAGTTATCCAGGTGTGGTTGAATTGACAACTCAACTACCAATACTCAAGAATATTCTTTGGCTCCCCTTGTGTCGAATCAATAAATTTGGGTTGAATACTCTACCCTCGAAAGCTGTTGCGATCCCCTATACTTGTGGGTTATCAAGACTAATTTCTGGCGCCGTTGCCGGGGAGCATAGCTCTATTCTTTGAGTCACTTGGGATTTATATCTGTTGATCACTATGAAGAACTTGAAAGACGATCGAACTACTATTTTGCCCTCAACTACGAGGGGAGGTAAGGAACTGCCATCTAGCCTTGCACTAGATTCTCCTTCCATTATTAGTAAACTTGCGACACCTAAACCTACTACTGCTATGAATTCTGATATGTCGCATGTTATTGATGATGCCACTTCTGCTATGCATGATGAAACTACTTCTGTGCGTGATACTACTTTGCCATTAGGTGAATTTCTAGACGAACAACTTGCCAGATTTAGGGGGAATGAAATTACTGAAGATCCTATTACTGATGATAGTGATGATGAAGGTCCCCCCAATGATTATGTTTTACCTGTTGTCCTTAAGGGTTATGTTATGAATGAAACAGCTGCTTTGGAAATTCTTGCTTGCAATGATAGAAATGATCTTAAGAAATTATTAGCTAAATGGAAGCAGCGGTCTCTTAACGCTAGAATGAAACCCGATCTTGCTTTTGCTACTTCACCTATCTGTGTTACTGATAAGGATTATGAATTCTCTATTGATCCTGATATTATTACTGTAGTTGAATCTGATCCTTTTTATGGCCTTGAATCTGAAACTGTGCCTACCAAGTTGAATAATATAGCCACCCTATTTACCAATGATGAGAAGTCTCTCTATTTATATATTCTTAAGATATTTCCGTTCTCATTAAAGGGTGATGCTAAGACTTGGTATAATTCTCTTGCTCCTAGTTGTGTGTGTAGTCCCCAGGATAAGAAACAAGCTACCTTGCGGGAAATATATAATTTTGTGCAAATCAAAGAAGAGAGTCTCCCACAAGCTTGGGCGAGGCTTCTCCTGCTACTTAATGCTTTGCCTGATCATCCTCTTAAGAAAAATGAAATACTTGATATCTTTTATAATGGACTAACCGATGCTTCCAAGGACTACTTGGATAGTTGTGCTGGTTGTATTTTCAGGGAAAGAACAGTCGACGAACCTGAAATATTATTGAATAATATGTTGACTAATGAAAATAATTGGACTCTTCCCGAGCCAGTTCCTCAAGTAATTCCTGAACCAATTGAGCTAACTCCTGAGCCTATACCTAAACCCACTCCGAAGAAGAGAGGTGTTTTATTTCTCAGTCCTGAAGATATGCAAGAGGCAAAGAAATCAATGAAAGAAAAAGGTATTAAGGCTGAAGATGTTAAGAATTTACCTCCTATTGAAGAAATACATGGTCTTAATTTACCGCCTGAAGAACCACATTGTCTTGATAACCCGACACAGGTAGTAAAGGTAAATTCTCTCTATAGATATGATAAAGTTGAAGTACCCTCTACTAAATTTCATAGCCCATGCTTAGATGAATTTGATGACTTTATGGCTAGACAAGAAAGTTTTAATGTTTATGTTGGTAGAGAGTTAAAGAATAATGCTTTCGAGATAGGACGCGTAGGTGATAATCTGGCTAGAGTTAAAGATGAACTTCACCGCGTTAGCAAATATGCTTCTATGGTTGCTACTCAAGCTGAGCAAGTACTTAAAGCTCAAAATGATTTGCTTGATGAATTGAATAATAAAAATGACTTTGCGGTTAGAGTGGCTACTAGAACTGGTAGAATGACTCAGGAACCTTTGTATCCTGAAGTCCACCCTAAGAGAATCGAGCAAGATTCTCAGAGAAACAATTTAGAGGCACCTAGTTCTTCTAAAAAGAAGGAGAAGAAAAATGATAGAACTTTGCATGCTTCTAGTGAACCTACTATAGACACACCTGAGAATCCCAATGATATTTCTATTTCAGATGCTGAAACACAATCAGGTGATGAACATGAACCTAGTGATAATGTTAATGATAATGTTCATGTTGATGCTCAACCTAGCAAAGACAATGATGTAGAGATTGAACCTGCTGTTGATCTTGATAACCCACAATCAAAGAATCAACGTTATGATAAGAGAGATTTTGTTGCTAGGAAGCACGGTAAATAAAGAGGACCATGGGTTCAGAAACCCATGCCTTTTCCTCCTAAACCATCCAAGTCAAAGGATGATGAGGATTTTGAGCGCTTTGCTGAAATGATTTGACCTATTTTCTTACGTATGCGCTTAACTGATATGCTGAAAGTAAATCTGTATGCTAAATATATGAAGGATATCATCACAAATAAAAGAAAGATACTGGAAGCTGAAATTTCCACCATGCTTGCTAATTACACTTTTAAGGGTGGAATACCAAAGAAACTTGGAGATCCGGGTGTGCCAACTATACCATGCTCCATTAAAAGAAATTATGTTAGAACCGCTTTATGTGATCTTGGAGCCGGTGTTAGTGTTATGCCTCTCTCTTTATATCGTAGACTTGAATTGAATAAGTTGACACCTACTGAAATATCTTTGCAAATGGCTGATAAATCAACTGCTATACCTGTCGGTATTTGTGAGGATGTGCCTGTTGTGGTTGCAAATGTCACTATCTTAACGGACTTTGTTATTCTTGATATTCCCGAGGACGATAGTATGTCTATTATCCTTGGTAGACCTTTTCTTAATACTGCAGGGGCTGTTATTGATTGCAACAAAGGCAATGTCACTTTTCATGTTAATGGTAATGAGCATACAGTACACTTTCCGAGGAAACAATCTCAAGTTCATAGCATCAATTCTATTGAAAAAGTTCCAACTATCATTTTTGGAGGTTTTGAATTTCCTCTCCCTACTGTCAAGAAAAAGTATGATATTCTTATTGTTGGGGATTTCCATATCCCCCTTGAGGTAACTTAGTGTTATTCGAAATTTCTCCGGTTCCGTGTTATTCGGAATGAGTTTGTTAACAAGACTTGATCAACCTTGTTAGTGGGTTCATTTTGATGATCACGAGATGGATGAAACTAGAAGGCACAACCTTCTGTACCCTCCTTTTACTTTCTGTTATTTAGAATAAATAAAGCAAAAATAGTATTATCCGTCTGTTTTCTGAATTATCCGTGCATTAAAAAATAGTCTGAAAATAAAAGTGCTCCAAATGCCCTGCAAATTTAGTATGCTTTTTTCTGGAATGTTTGAGGATTTTAGGCACTGAAAACACTGCAAGAGGGGCAAGCACCAGGCCACGAGAGAGGAGGGCGCCCCCCTGTAGGGCGCGCCCCTATCTCGTGGGCCCCTGGTTGCACCCACACACTTCATCTTCTACCCAAAAAAATCCCCATCCAGCTCAAGCCCGAGTTCTAGCTCATTTTGCTGCGATTTTCGATCTCTTAGCTCAAAGCTCCATTCGCAAAACTGCTTTAGGAGACTGTTGCTTGGTATGTGACTCCTCCGTTGGTCCAATTAGTTTTTGTTCTAGTGTTTTATTCACTGCAAATTTTTGCTGCATAGGTGACCCTGTTCTTGAGCTTGCATGTTAAATTTTTGAGGTCCCAAGCAATTCCAATGCATGATATAGGCTCTAGGCACTTGTAGGAGTAGTTGCTATCAATCTTGTTTAGTTTTATACACTTTTATTTTGAAGTTACTAAAATTTCTGAAATTTTCAGAAAATGTTAAGGAGGTTCTTTAAAGGCTCTTCTAGCCAAAGCTCTAAGGAAAAACAAGACAAAGAGAAGGAAAAACCCAAGTATAATCTTCCTCGCTTAGCGGAAGTACGGTCATGTGAATGGCCATGTGAGGATTTCTTGAAGGAAGCCGGAATTCATGAAGACTTTTATGCTTTAATCGGGACTGCAGGCCTCACTGGTTTCATGAACGACCGAATCGATTAGTATCTCTTATTTACCGATACTTTCGTGCAAAACCTTTATTATTATCCCAAGAAGTCACCGCCTGCAGTATCCTTTCATTTATATGATGAATTCAAAGAAATGTCTTTACGTCATTTTTGCGCGGTATGTAGGATACCTTATGAGGGAGAATTAGAGGAACCCCATCATGAAGATGTGGATGGCTTCATTAAAAGTATTGCTGTAGAAGAGCCAAAGAAGGGCTCTGAGGCAAAAGTCTCTAGCATACACTTTCCTGTTTTATGCTACTTTGCCATATTTGCTAGTAGATGCTTGATTGGTCATGGGAATAGTGGAAATTTGAGCGTTCCAGATATTATTATTCTTCAACATGCTTTGTTGGGAGACAATACTTTTAGTATGGGTGCCGTCGTTGCTAAACGGCTAGCCCTGAATCGTACAAAAGGCCCCATATTTGGAGGTATCTGTGCTGCACGTCTTGCTGAACATTTTCAGATACCCATTAGGCACCTTGAGGAGGAGGAGACAAAATTACCTCCTCACATTTTAGATTACAAGAGCATGGTAGCACACAAGTTTATTGTTGACAACGAAGAAAAGATGCTCCTGTATAGACTTAGATTCAATAAGAAACATTTTGAGTTCATTATTTTGCCTGCACCTCTGTTATTTGATTTGCTTGTAGAAAGTCGTCTTGTCACACCGGAGGCAGTGAATAACCATCTAGCCCAAGCTTTTACTCCGGAACCTGAACCTGAGCCGGAACCTGAATTGGACCCTTATCGCGCATCATCTGTCCAGCGGGATCCGGAGATGACCAGCCAGTGGTATCCTGATTACACCTCCCACTACACCGGGGAGAGTAGCGGCGGTCCTTGGTATTAAACCAACTTAGGCCAAAAGCCTAAGCTTGGGGGAGTACGTATTTCTCACCGACTTTACATTCATATCCACACACTAGTCGTCGGTGCTCATACTCTTTCATTGTAGTATCCTTGTTAGTTTAAATTTCTTTTTCTAGTTTTCTTCTTGTGTGTTTGTTAAACCTTAAGAAAAACCAAAAAAATTAGTTAGTTTAATTTCTTTGCTTGTAGTAGAAATTAAAATGAAAACCCAAAATGATTTCTCGTTCTTCTTTTACTTGCTGGGAGCTTTCCCGTGTAAATAGTTTTATTTTCTTTTCTTTCTTTTGGGGGTCGAGAAGACCATATTGAAAATGCTTAGTGGCTCTTTTATGCATGATTGTTTATTTATATTTAGAGCCCATATTACTTGTCTTCTCTCTTGAGTTGAATGCTTGCATATTCCAGCTTAGTCCAATGCACGTGCACTCTTAATATTATACACATCGTTCGGTCGTGCAAGTGAAAGGAAATAATGATGATATATGATGGACTTATTGGGATGAGAAAAGCTGGTATGAACTCGACCTCTTTTATTTTTGTAAATATGATGATCCATCGTTCCTGAGTCAGCTATTATGAAGTAAACATATTTGCAATGACATTTAGAGATTATAGTTACTTGTGCCATGCTTGATTAGCTATGAGTTATAATGGTTTACCTTGCGTTCCAACATGCTATTAGAATGATTATGATGTGGTATGATGGGATGGTATCCTCCTTTGAATGTATTAAGTGACTCGACTTGGCACATGTTCACGCATGTAGTTGAATCAAATCAACATAGCCTTCATGATATTTATGTTCATGGTAGATTATATCCTACTCATGCTTGTACTTGGTGTGAATTAATTTTAATGCATGTTTACGACTGTTGTCGCTCTCTCAGTTGGTCGCTTCCCAGTCTTTTGCTAGCCTTCACCTGTACTAAGCAGGAATACTGCTTGTGCATCCAAACTCCTTAAACCCCAAAGTTGTTCCATATGAGTCCACTATACCTACCTATATGCGGTATTTACCTGCCGTTCCAAGTAAATTTGTTTGTGCCAAACTCCAAACCTTCAAATGAAATTCTGTTTTGTATGCTCGAGCAGCTCATGTTTCAACTAGGGTTGCCTATATCTTCCATGCTAGGTGGGTTATTCTCAAGAGGAGTGGACTCCGCTCCTCATTCACGAGAAAGGGCTGGTAACCGGGATGCCCAGTCCCATGATCCAAAAAGATCAAAACAAATCAAAATAATTAAACAAAACTCCCCCATGGTTGTTGATGTTGGAGGCACTCGTTGTTTCGAGCAAGCCATGGATTGATGCTTGTTGGTGGTTGGGGGAGTATAAACCTTTACCATTCTGTTTGGGAACTGCATATAATGCATGTAGTATGGAAGATACAGCCATCTCATAGTTGTTGCGTTGACAACAAGTATGCCGCTCAAAATGTTATTCAATCTCTATTTTAAAATCGAGCTCTGGCACCTCTACAAATCCATGCTTCCCTCTGTGAAGGGCCTATCTATTTACTTTTATGTTGAGTCATCATCCCTTCTTATTAAAAAGCACCCGCTGGAGAGCACACTGTCATTTACATTCATTACTATTGGTCTATATAGGGTATGACTTGACTGGATCTTTTTTACCATGAATTACAATGTTTAGTCAGTCCTTGATCTTTAAAGGTGCTCTGCATTTATGTTTTGCGGTCTCAGAAAGGGCTAGCGAGATACCATTTTGTTATATCATGTTATGATTATTTTGAGAAAGTGTTGTCATACGAGTTTTATTATTATGGCTCGCTAGCTGATTATGTTATTGTTATGAGTAATTGTGAGACCTATGTGTTATTGTGAGTATGGTTAGTTCATAATATTTGCTGAAACTTGAATACTGGCTTTTCATGTTTACAACAACAAGAGCAACAGAGTTTGTAAAAGTTTTTCTTTATCACTTTCAGTTTATCAACTGAATTGCTTGAGGACAAGCAAAGGTTTAAGCTTGGGGGAGTTGATACGTCTCCAACGTATCTACTTTTCCAAACACTTTTGCCCTTGTTTTGGACTCTAACTTGCATGATTAGAATGAAACTAACCCGGACTGACGTTGTTTTCAGCAGAACTGCCATGATGTTGTTTTATGTGTAGAAAAGAAAAGTTCTCGGAATGTCCTGGAAATCCATGGAGGCACTTTTCAGAATTAATAAGAATTTTGGCGAAAGAATCAAGGCCAGGGGGCCCACGGGCTGTCCACAAGACAGGGGCGCTCCCTCCTATCTCATGGGCCCCCTGGACCTCCTCCGACCTCAACTCCAACTCCATATATACCGCCTCGGGGAGAAAAAAAATCAAGGAGAAAGTTTCATCGCGTTTCACGACACGGAGCCGCCGCCAAGCCCTAATCTCTCCCGGGAGGGCTGATCTGGAGTCCGTTCGGGGCTCCGGATAGGGGGATTCATCGCTGTCGTCATCATCAACCATCCTCCATCACCAATTTCATGATGCTCACCGCCGTGCGTGAGTAATTCCATCGTAGGCTTGCTGGACGGTGATGGGTTGGATGAGATTTACCATGTAATCAAGTTAGTTTTGTTAGGGTTTGATCCCTAGTATCCACTATGTTCTGAGATTGATGTTGCTATGACTTTGCTATGCTTAATGCTTGTCACTAGGGCCCGAGTGCCATGATTTCAGATCTGAACCTATTATGTTTTCATGAATATAGGTGTGTTCTTGATCCTATCTTGCAAGTCTATAGTCACCTATTATGTGTTATGATTCGACAACCCCGAAGTGACAATAATCGGGATACTTCTCGGTGATGACCGTAGTTTGAGGAGTTCATGTATTCACTATGTGCTAATGCTTTGTTCCGGTTCTCTATTAAAAGGAGGCCTTAATATCCCTTAGTTTCCGTAAGGGCCCCGCTGAACACGGGAGGGTAGGACAAAAGATGTCATGCAAGTTCTTTTCCATAAGCATGTATGACTATTTACGGAATACATGCCTACATTACATTGATGAATTGGAGCTAGTTCTATATCACCCTATGTTATAACTATTGCATGAGGAATCGCATCCGGCATAATTATCCATCACTGATCCATTGCCTACGAGCTTTTCATATATTGTTCTTCGCTTATTTACTTTTCCGTTGCTACTGTTACAACTACTACAAAACCCCAAAAACATTTATCTTTACTTTTGCTACCGTTACCTTTACTATCATACCACTTTTGCTACTAAACCCTTTGCTGCAGATACTAAGTTATCCAGGTGTGGTTGAATTGACAACTCAACTGCCAATACTCAAGAATATTCTTTGGCTCCCCTTGTGTCGAATCAATAAATTTGGGTTGAATACTCTACCCTCGAAAGCTGCTGTGATCCCCTATACTTGTGGGTTATCAGTTTATGCTTTCTGTACTCTGTGCTTGTTTTCATTTCATCATGATGACCATGCTTGTGTCCTGTTATGTTTACATCTGAGTACTTATTCCGCTGCAAGTAGTTCTTCACTTAGGAATTTCCTCACCCTGAAATTCCTCAGTGAAGAATTCATAAAAATCTCCTATTCACCCCCCTCTAGTCAATATAACACACTTCCAATTAATTGCAGCAAATATATTCTCAAACATGTCATTCTCATCAAACATAGCATCCCCAAGCTTGGGCCTTTTCCTGTCATAAGCATAATCACTCTCATCATTAATAGTATGGATAGCACCAATAGTATAGCAATTATCATCATCGCAATGAGTAATAGGAGCAACATAATTTGGGAGGGATACCTTTTTTACCTTTGCTTCTTCGTCTTTTCTTTTTCTTCTTCACATTATGTGTGGGTTAATCCTCTTTTTGGAGCTCCTTATTAATGAGATTGGTTGAATAGAAAGCTCCTCCTCGTTACCTGATTCATCATAAGAAATAATAGGAGGATATTGGGAAGTCTCTTCCCTTTCATTAGTATTCTCTTCATCTTCTATTTGTTTTCTTGTCTTTATGTAATTGGCAATATAAGGATTTTCAATGCTATTCACCGCACAATACATAAAAATTTCTTCTAGATCAAAATCAAGAACTTTATCAAGGACAAATTCTGGCATATCCTTAGTTACACGTTTCATTTCTTCATAACCCAAAAGCAAACTAAGTTCATTATGATGTGCAAGGGAAATCAAGTCATCACAATTTTTGGACACGATACGATCATGAAACAACTTGCATTGGGGATTTAAATGATCACGTTCATTGCAAAGTTCACAAGGATGGCAAAGAAATTTTAAATCTTTAGCACAAGCATCTAGCCTCTCTTGCAACCATTTAGTTTCTAAATACTTATGCCTCTTGCAAAATCTATCTTCCCTATTTGGTGTGTACTTGCAAACTCTATGCACTCCACAAAAATTGACATGCTTATAAGAGACATTTTCATCATGGCTAGTGCAATCATCATTAGTACTATGGATATTCAAAGAGTTCATACTAACAACGTTGCAATCATGCTCATCATTCAAAGATTTAGTGCCAAACATTCTAATGCATTCATCTTCTAGCATTTTGGCACAATTATCGGAATCTTTATTTTCATGAAAGATATTAAAAAGATGAAGCATATGAGGCACCCTCAATTCCATTTTTTTGTAGTTTTCTTTAATAAACTAAACTAGTGATAAAACAAGAAACAAAAGATTCGATTGCAAGATCTAAAGATATACTTTCTAGTGCCCTACCCCCGGCAATGGCGCCAGAAACTGCTTGATGTCTACTACACAACCTTCTTCTTGTAGACATTGTTGGGCCTCCAAGTGTAGAGGTTTGTAGGACAATAGCAAATTTCCCTCAAGTGGATGACCTAAGGTTTATCAATCCATGGGAGGCGTAGGATGAAGATGGTCTCTCTCAAACAACCCTGCAACCAAATAACAAAGAGTCTCTTGTGTCCCCAACACACCCAATACAATGGTAAATTGTATAGGTGCACTAGTTCAGCGAAGAGATGGTGATACAAGTGCAATATGGATGGTAGATATAGGTTTTTGTAATCCGAAAATATAAAACAGCAAGATAACTAATGGTAAAAGTGAGCACAAACGGTATTGCAATGCGTTGAAACAAGGCCTAGGGTTCATACTTTCACTAGTGCAAGTTCTCTCAACAATAATAACATAATTGGACCATATAACTATCCCTCAACATGCAACAAAGAGTCACTCCAAAGTCACTAATAGCAGAGAACAAACGAAAAGATTATGGCAGGGTACGAAACCACCTCAAAGTTATCCTTTCTGATCGATCTATTCAAGAGACCGTAGTAAAATAACACGTAGCTATTCTTTCCATTCGATCTATCGTAGAGTTTGTACTAGAATAACACCTTAAGACACAAACCAACCAAAATCATAATGTCACCTAGATACTCCAATGTCACCTCAAGTATCCATGGGTATGATTGTACGATATGCATCACACAATCTTAGATTCATCTATTCAAACCAACACAAAGTACTTCAAAGAGTGCCCCAAAGTTTCTACCGGAGAGTCAAGATGAAAACGTGTGCCAACCCCTATGCATAAGTTCACAATGTTACGGAAGCCGCAAGTTGATCACCAAAACATACATCAAGTAGATCACGTGATATCCCATTGTCACCATAGATAAGCACATGCAAGACATACATCAAGTGTTCTCAAATCCTTAAAGACTCAATCCGATAAGATAACTTCAAAGGGAAAACTCAATCCATTACAAGAGAGTAGAGAGGGAGAAACATCATAAGATCCAACTATAATAGCAAAGCTCGCGATACATCAAGATCGTACCACCTCAAGAACACAAGAGAGGGAGAGAGAGAGATCAAACACATAGCTACTGGTACATACCCTCAGCCCCGAGGGTGAACTACTCCCTCCTCATCATGGAGAGCGCCAGGATGAGGAAGATGGCCACCAGTGAGGGTTCCCCCCTCCGTCAGGGTGCCGGAACGGGTCTATATTGGTTTTCAGTGGCTACAGAGGCTTGCGGCGGCGGAACTCCCGATCTAGGTTATGTTCTGGGGGTTTCTGTATATATAAGAGGTTTTGGCATCGGGAAAAA
>NC_041393.1:447482379-447483394 GCF_002162155.2 Triticum dicoccoides | reverse complement strand
GGGGGGGGGTCTCCGGCCTGTCCACGAGGTAGGGAGGCGTGCCCAGGGGGTGGGCGCGCCCCCCACCCTCGTGGGCAGCCCGGGACTCTTCTGGCCCAACTCTTTTACTCCATGGCTTTCTTCTGGTCCAAAAATAAGTTCCATGAAGTTTCAGGTCAATTGGACTCCGTTTGGTTTTCCTTTTCTGCGATACTCAAAAACAAGGAAAAAACAAAAATTGGCACTGGGCTTTAGGTTAATAGGTTAGTCCCAAAAATCATATAAAATGGCATATAAATGCATATAAAACATCCTAGATGGATAATATAATAGCATGGAACAATAAAATATTATAGATACGTTGGAGATGTATCACGGATGTGTTCAATGTGGCGATAGATCAACAACTGGTTGAGCTAAATGACCGTTTTAGCGTTCAGACTACAGAGCTAATGACACTCTGTACATCCTTGGATCCAAGGCATGACTCATATGACATATCAAAGATTTGCATGCTTGTGGACAAATTCTATCCATCGAATTTTTCTAGTCAAGAGCAGGCTCGCCTAGAGTCACAACTTCCACACTATCAGTTAGATGTTTGCTACCATCTAGAGCTAAATTCTTCGTCATCACTGGCTGATTTGACCGTTGCATTGCATAAAACAGGTAAAGCCTCTGTGTATCCAATGGTTGATAGATTATTGCGCTTGGTCATCACTCTCCCGGTGTCAACTGCAACTGCGGAGAGAGCTTTTTCAGCAATGAAGATTATCAAGACGCGTCTCCAAAGTAAAATGGGTGACGATTTTCTTCGACATTACATGGTTGTATACATTGGGAAGGAAATAGTTGCAAAGTTCAATGTTAATGAGATTATTGATTTGTTTGATCGACCGGCTGGGGGGCGTAGATCTGCATTCAAACTAGTAGAAATATAGTCTTTTTATTGTAAAGCTTATACTATTACATGTTTGATATCGCTACAATATTCAAGACTTGAAATATTTTTGTGTTATGTCTCCTGTGTGCTTCA
>NC_041393.1:447465043-447482249 GCF_002162155.2 Triticum dicoccoides | reverse complement strand
CCCCTGTCTCCCGGTTTGGATATCATTGAAGATTTGTTCGATGGGATGGTCTCATGAGACTCTTGCTCTAACTCGTGAGAGCTTTTGTTTGGGTCGGGGTGGAACATCTTATTCATCATCTTGTTATTCCTCTTGGCCTTCTTTGTTGTTGATGTTGTCGTTCTCTTGTTGAGGTGGAAAAGGAGGTTGATGAGGTTCATCTTGGTGTACTTCCTTGTTTTCTTCATCTTGACGTGTCCCACTTCTGGATGCCTCCGGGTCAACTCTTGGTTCACCTTGTCGTGAGGTAGAAGCTTCCACTTGGACGGATGAGGTACTCTCCTTCACCTCTGTTGGAAGAATCCTGCCAGTAGACAAGTCTTGGATTGCTTCCGAAGGGTCTTTGTCTCCTACATCAATTGGCAATTTCTCTACTTGCGAGCCGTTAGATTCATCAAACTTCACATCTACCGTCTCTTCAACCTTTCGGGTGAAATTGTTGTAGACACGGTAAGTGTGAGAGTTTGAGCCATAACCGAGTAGGAAACCCTCATGAGATTTAGGAGCAAATTTAGAACGACGATGCTTATCAAGAATATAGCACTTTGAGCCAAATACTAGGAAGTATCCAACTTGGGGTTTGTTACCGGTGAGAAGCTCATATGCCCTCTTGCCGAGTAGCTTGTGAAGATATAGACGATTTGTTGCATGACAAGCTATCGCAACCGCTTCCACCGAAAAGTGTTTTGGCGTCTTGTATTCATCAAGCATCATTCTCGCCATCTCAATAAGAGTCCGGTTCTTCCTCTCAACAACTCCATTTTGTTGAGGCGTGTACGTAGCCGAGAACTTATGTGAAATCCCTTTGTAAGGGCATGTTTATCCCAAGGTGTTTTGGTGATTGATGATAATGCTTTTGCAGACTAATCGTGTGCCTTGAGTATTTCAGTTGCTTCGTCGTTAGGCACAAGACGGTTTGTTACCCCTCGAGGACTATTGAATACGGTGGTGTTCTACGTCTCTTTTGGTGGATTTGAGTCGTAGGATAGCCGTTCTATTAAGAGGGGGTCCGCTGTGGAAAGGTTTGGGTGGAATCATCATGTACACGCTTCTTCCTTTACCCCGCCTTTCCCTTTGCGCTTTGGAGCATCATCCGTTATCTCCTCTTCTGTGCAAAAAGAAGGATTCCTTAGTGCTACTTGTTGAGGCCTGTGGTAGTACCACAAACCCTTGCGGTAGTACCGTAGGCGTCCACGGTAGTACCGCTCCTATGGAGCGGTAGTACCGTGGCCTCTGGCCAGCCTCAGGGGCGAATGTAATTTTTTTACATCCGCGCCCTACGCGGTAGTACCGCCCTAGGTGCGCGGTAGTACCGTGAGTCCTGTTCCGGCTCAGTAGCACGAGCGGAAGTAGGGGCGGATGTAATTTTTTACATCCGCTCCCTGCGCGGTAGTACCGCAAGTCAGGCGCGGTAGTACCGTGTCGGGTTTTTGCACCGTTCGATTTTCAGCGAAAGTAGACACGGATGTAATTTTATTCATCCGTGCCCTTCCCAGCCTAGTCTATCCTGGCCTTGCGGTAGTACCGCAAGGGGGTGATACGTCTCCGTTGTATCTATAATTTTTGATTGTTCCATGCCAATATTATTCACTTTCGTATACTTTTTGGCAACTTTTTATATTATTTTTGGGACTAAATTATTGATCCAGTGCCCAGTGCCAGTTCCTGTCTGTTGCATGTTTTATGTTTCGTAGAATATCCATATCAAACAGAGTCCAAACGGGATAAAATCGGACGGAGCTTATTTTTGGAAAATATGGAAAAACACGGAAGAAAAATCCACGCGAGATGGTGCCCGAGGTGGTCACGAGGTAGGGGGGCGCGCCTGCCCCCCTGGGCGCGCCCCTACCCTCGTGAGCCCACCGTAAGGCGGTTGACTCTATTCTTTTGCCACAAGAAAGCTAATATTCGGAAAAAAAATCACGGCGAAGGTTTCAAGCCAATCGGAGTTATGGATCTCCATATATACACGAAACGGTGAAATAGAGCCAGAACAGAACGCAGAAACAGAGAGATAGATCCAATCTCGGAGGGGCTCTCGCCCCTCCAAGGCCATGGGAGCCAAGGACCAGAGGGGAAACCCTTCTCCCATCTAGGGAGAAGGTCAAGGAAGAAGAAGAAGAAGGGGGGCCCTCTCCCCCTTGCTTCCGGTGGCGCCGGAACGCTGCCGGGGGCCATCATCATCACCGCGATCTTCACCAACAACTTCACCGCCTTCATCACCAACTCTTCCTCCCTCTATGCAGCGGTGTAACCTCTCTCTTACCCGCTGTAATCTCTACTTAAACATGGTGCTCAACGCTATATATTATTTCCCAATGATGTATGGCTATCTTATGATGTTTGAGTAGATCCGTTTTGTCCTATGGGTTAATTGATGATCGTGATTGGTTTGAGTTGCATGTTTTATTATTGGTGCTGTCCTATGGTGCTCTCCGTGTCGCGCAAGCATGAGGGATTCCCGTTGTAGGGTTTGCAATATGTTTATGATTTGCTTATGGTGGGTGGCGTGAGTGACAGAAGCAAAGACCCGAGTAAGTAGGATGTTTGCGTGTGGGATAAAAGGGGACTTGATACTTTAATGCTATGGTTGGGTTTTACCTTAATGAATCTTTAGTAGTTGCGGATGCTTGCTAGAGTTCCAATCATAAGTGCATATGACCCAAGTAGAGAAAGTATGTTAGCTTATGCCTCTCCCTCGAATAAAATTGCAATAGTGGTTACCGGTCTAGTTATCGATTGCCGAGGGACAAATAACTTTCTCGTGACAACAAGTTCTTTACTTTTACTAATTTAGTTGTGTCTTTATCTAAACAGCCCCTAGTTTATGTTTACGTGTTCTTTACTTTCTTGCAAACCTATCCAACAACACCTACAAAGTACTTCTAGTTTCATACTTGTTCTAGGTAAAGTGAACGTTAAGCGTGCGTAGAGTCGTATCAGTGGCCGATAGGACTTGAGAGAGTATTTGTTCTAACTTTAGCTTCTCGTTGGGTTCGACACTCTTACTTATCAAAAGAGGCTACAACTATCACATATACTTGCGGGTTATCATGACCTTTTTCTGGCGCCGTTGCCGGGGAGCAATAGCGTGGGGTGAATATTCTCGTGTGTGCTTGTTTTCTTATCACTAAGTAATTTTTATTTGCTGTTCTTAGTTGTTTTCTATCCTTAGTTATGGGTAGGAAACGCAAAATACCAAAAAAATTAGTTGTACCTACTGCTCCAATGGTTGAAGAACCACTCAAAATCTATCACACTACTGAAGCTTTTTACTTGGATCATCTTTGATCCCTTTGTGCTCGTGCTGAAACCCCAACTATCTTAGTTGAGGGCAAATCTTTAGATGAGCATGCTTGTTATGTGCGACACCGTATATCTGAAAAAGGGAAACTATTATGGGGTCAATTTCAACGTTTGCAATGCTATGCTTGGAATTTATGTTGGGAATATGATTTTACTTGTTGTTCTGAAAACCCTAAGAAACACCTTCCCTACCAATGTGAGTTTATTGATAATGGGATCTTATCTTCGTATGCTAAGGGTGTTTATAGTTACTATGATGTTCAACAAATTGAAGAATTTGTTGCTTTTAGGGGTGCTTTTGAAATTGCTTCTTTGATTGAAAAGTATGATGCTACTCTTTACAAATCTAAAAATTTTGCCATACTTGAATCTTTTTATGAGAATTATGCTTCTAATGCCTATGTTAAGCAATTTATTGAGGAAGTCTCCGCTGTCCAAGAAGAGAATAATATTTTGCAGGAGCCTATGGAAGAGGAAATTAATGAAACTGTGAGCTCATTGGATGAAAAAGATGATGAGGAGAGCGAAGAACAAAAGGAGGAAGAGCGGATGATCACCCGTGCCCACCTTCCAATGAGAGTAACTCCTCAACTCATGCACTGTTTAATTCCCCTTCGTGCTTACTGAAGGATGATTGCTATAATGATTGCTATGATGACTATTATGATCCCATTAATTCTCTTGAAATATCCCTTTTTGATGATGCTTGCTATGCATGTGGCCAAGATGCCAATATGAATTATGCTTATGGAGATGAACTTGCTATAGTTCCTTATGTTATGAATGAAATTATTGCTATTGCACCCACGCATGATAGTCCTATTATCTTTTTGAATTCTCCAAACTACACTATCGGAGAAGTTTGTGCTTATTAAAGATTATATTGATGGGTTGCCTTTTACCGTTGCACATGATAATTTTGATGAATGTAATATGCATGTGCTTGCTTCCCCTACTTGCAATTATTATGAGAGAGGAACTATGTCTCCACCTCTCTATGTTTCCAACACGATAGAATTGCAAGAAACTGTTTATACTATGCATTGGCCTTTACTTGGTGTGCATGAATTGTTCTTTTATGACATGCCGATGCATAGGAAGAGAGTTAGACTTCGTTCTTGCATGATATATGTTACTTTGTGCTCAGTACTAAATTACAAATCATTGTTAATTAAAATTGGCTTTGATATACCTTGGGATCCGGGTGGATTCATTACTTGAGCACCAAATGCCTAGTTTAATGGCTTTAAAGAAAGCGTTGTCAGGGAGACAACCCGGAAGTTTTAGAGAGTCATTTATTTCTGTTGAGTGCTTTTATATAGTTTAAAAACACAAAAATAAAGAGGGGAACCCAAAACTTTTCAAAAAGAGAAGTGAAAGTGAGAGAGACGAGCATTGTGAAAGTGGGGGACGTCCTTAAACTTTGTTCATGCCCATGGAAACTTTGTGAATCTTAATTACAGAAACTTTTCAATAAAAATAATTATCCCCTTGTACAATTCCATTGTATTATAAAAATAATGTGCCAAGGTTTGCCTTTAGGATGTTTACAATGCTTGTTGGTTTGTACGGTGCAGGACAGAAACTTTGGCTGTAGTGCGCGATTTTACATTTTTAACTGGAACGTCATTTGGTTCTGATTCTTTTTGCATTGTCTTGCTGTACAAATTTTTTATTTTTACTAATTTTGGTAGAATTTTTGGGGTATCAAAAGTATGGTTAATGTTCAGATTGCTACAGACTGTTCTGTTTTTGACAGATTCTGTTTTTGATGCATAGTTTGCTTGTTTTGATTGATCTATCAATTTATATTAGTGGATTAAGCCATGAAAAAGTTATATTACAGTAGGCAAAATGCAAAAGGAAAATATGAATTGGTTTGTAACAGTACTTAGAGTGGTGATTTGCTTTATTATACTAACGGATCTTACCGAGTTTTCTGTTGAAGTTTTTGTGTGGATGTAGTGTCTAATCGAGGATGTCTCGATGTGAGAAGAAGGAAGAGAGGCAAGAGCTCAAGCTTGGGGATGCCCGAGGCACCCCAAGTAAATATTCAAGGAGACTCAAGCGTCTAAGCTTGGGGATGCTGGGGAGGCATCCCCTCTTTCTTCAACAAGTATCGGTATGTTTTCGAATTCGTTTCGTTCATGCATTATGTGCAAGTCTTGGAGCGTCTTTTTCATTTAGTTTTCATTTTTTTTATGCACCATGCTGGTATGAGATAATCCTTGGTTGATTTATAGAATGCTCATTGCACTTCACTTAAATCTTTTGAGTGTGGCTTTATAGAATGCTTCATGTGCTTCACTTATATCATTTGAAGTTTGGATTGCCTGTTTCTCCTTATATAGACAACCGCCATTTGTAGAATGCTCTTTTGCTTCACTTATACTTGTTAGAGCGTGGGCATATCTTTTGTAGAAAGAACTAAACTCTCTTGCTTCACTTATATCTATTTAGAGAGATGACAGGAATTGGTCATTCACATGGTTAGTCATAAAATCCTACATAAACTTGTAGATCGCTGAATATGATATGTTTGATTCCTTGCAATAGTTTTGCGATATAAAGGTGGCGATATTAGAGTTATGCTAGTGGGTGATTGTGGATTGTAGAGACACTTGTGTTGAGGTTTGTGATTCTCGTAGCATGCACGTATGGTGAACCGCTTTGTGATGAAGTTGGAGCACAATTTTATTTATTGATTGTCTTCCTTATGAGTGGCGGTCGGGGACGAGCGATGGTCTTTTTCTACCAATCTATCCCCCTAGGAGCATGCGCGTAGTACTTTGTTTTCAATGGCTTGTAGATTTTTGCAATAAGCATATGAGTTCTTTATGACTAATGTTGAGTCCATGGATTATACGCACTCTCACCATTCCACCATTGCTAGCCTCTCTTGTGCCGCGCAATTTTCGCCGGTACCATACACCCTCCTTATATCTTCCTCAAAACAGCCACCATAACTACCTATCATGGCATTTCGATAGCCATTCCAAGATATATTGCCATGCAACTTCCATCATCATCATATACATGACTTGAGCGTTCATTGTCATATTGCTTTGCATGATCGTAAGATAGCTAGCATGATGTTTTCATGGCTTGTCCATTTTTTGATGTCATTGCTACGCTAGATCATTGCACATCCCGGTACACCGCCGGAGGCATTCATATAGAGCCATATCTTTGTTCTAGATATCGAGTTGTAATATTGAGTTGTAAGTAAATAGAAGTGTGATGATCATCATTATTAGAGCATTGCCCCAGTGAGGAAAGGATGATGGAGACAATGATTCCCCCACAAGTCAGGATGAGACTCCGGACTTTACAAAAAAAGAGGCCAAAGAAGCCCCAAAAAAAAAGAGGCCAAAGAAGCCCACCAAAAAAAAGAGAGAAAATAAAATAAAAAATGAGAGAAAAAGAGAGAAGGGGCAATGTTACTATCCTTTTACCACACTTGTGCTTCAGAGTAGCACCATGTTCTTCATAGAGAGAGTCTCCTATGCTTTCACTTTCATATACTAGTGGGAATTTTCATTAAAGAACTTGGCTTGTATATTCCGATGATGGGCTTCCTCAAATGCCCGAGGTCTTTATGAGCAAGCAAGTTGGATGCACACCCACTTAGTTTTCAGTTTGAGCTTTCATACACTTATAGCTCTAGTGCATCCGTTGCATGGCAATCCCTACTCACTCACATTGACATCTATTGGTGGGCATCTACATAGCCCGTTGATACGCCTAGTTGATGTGAGACTTTCTCCCTTTTTGTCTTCTCCACATAACCTCCACCATCATATTCTATTCCACCTATAGTGCTATATCCATGGTTCACGCTCATGTATTGCGTGAAAGTTGAAAAAGTGTGAGATTATTAAAGTATGAAACAATTGCTTGGCTTGTCATCGGGGTTGTGCATGATTAAATACTTTGTGTGATGAAGACAGAGCAACAGCCAGACTATATGATTTTGTAGGGATAACTTTCCTTGGCCCTGTTGTTTTGAAAAGACATGATTGCTTTGTTGGTACGCTCGAAGTATTATTGTTTTTATGTCAAATTATAGACTATTGCTTTGAATCACTCGTGTCTTAATATTCATGCCATGATTAGACATATGATCAAGATTATGCTAGGTAGCATTCCACATCAAATTTTTTTTTATCATTTACCTACTCGAGGACGAGCAGGAATTAAGCTTGGGGATGCTGATACGTCTCCGTCATATCTATAATTTTTGATTGTTCCATGCCAATATTATTCACTTTCATATACTTTTTGGCAACTTTTTATATTATTTTTGGGACTAACTTATTGATCCAGTGCCCAGTGCTAGTTCCTGTCTGTTGCATGTTTTATGTTTCGCAGAATATCCATACCAAACAGAGTCCAAACGGGATAAAAACGGACGGAGCTTATTTTTGGAAAATATGGAAAAATACGGAAGAAAAATCCACGCGAGACGGTGCCCGAGGTGGTCACGAGGTAGGGGGGCGCGCCTGCCCCCCCTGGGCGCGCTCCCTACCCTTGTGAGCCCACTGTAAGGTGGTTGACTCTATTCTTTTGCCGCAAGAAAGCTAATATTCGGGGAAAAAATCACGGCAAAGGTTTCAGGCCAATCGGATTTACGGATCTCCATATATACACGAAACGGTGAAACAAAGCCAGAACAGAATGCAGAAACAGAGAGATAGATCCAATCTCGGAGGGGCTCTCGCCCCTCCCAAGTCATGGGAGCCAAGGACCAGAGGGGAAACCCTTCTCCCATCTAGGGAGAAGGTCAAGGAAGAAGAAGAAGAAGGGGGGCCCTCTCCCCCTTGCTTCCGGTGGCGCCGGAATGCTGCCGGGGGCCATCATCATCACCGTGATCTTCACCAACAACTTCACCGCCTTCATCACCAACTCTTCCTCCCTCTATGCAGCGGTGTAACCTCTCTCTTACCCTCTGTAATCTCTACCTAAACATGGTGCTCAACGCTATATATGATTTCCCAATGATTTATGGCTATCTTATGATGTTTGAGTAGATCCGTTTTGTCCTATGGGTTAATTGATGATCGTGATTGGTTTGAGTTGCATGTTTTATTACTGGTGATGTCCTATGGTGCTCTCCGTGTCGCGCAAGCATGAGGGATTCCCGCTGTAGGGTTTGCAATATGTTTATGATTTGCTTATGGTGGGTGGCGTGAGTGACAGAAGCACAGACCCGAGTAAGTAGGATGTTTGCGTATGGGATAAAAGGGGACTTGATACTTTAATGCTATGGTTGGGTTTTACCTTAATGAATCTTTAGTAGTTGCGGATGCTTGCTAGAGTTCCAATCATAAGTGCATATGATCCAAGTAGAGAAAGTATGTTAGCTTATGCCTCTCCCTCGAATAGAATTGCAATAGTGATTACTGGTCTAGTTATTGATTGCCTAGGGACAAATAACTTTCTCGTGACAACAAGCTCTTTACTTTTACTAATTTAGTTGTGTCTTTATCTAAACAGCCCCTAGTTTATGTTTACGTGTTCTTTACTTTCTTGCAAACCTATCCAACAACACCTACAAAGTACTTCTAGTTTCATACTTGTTCTAGGTAAAGTGAATGTCAAGCGTGCGTAGAGTCGTATCCGTGGCCGATAGGACTTGAGAGAGTATTTGTTCTACCTTTAGCTCCTCGTTGGGTTCCACACTCTTACTTATCGAAAGAGGCTACAACTATCCCGTATACTTGCAGGTTATCAGGGGGAGCGGTAGTACCGCTTCTGCGGCAGTACCGCTCTCAGTCTTGGCGGCTCTGGCCTGGACTAGCCCCTGCCACTGCAGCGGTAGTACCGCGGCACTTCACGGTAGTACCGTAAGCCCCTGTGGTAGTACCGCTTGTCTGGAGCGGTAGTACCGCAGGTCGCGGCCTGAGTAAGTGGATTACGGTTGGATCCTTCTCTCCACTATATAAGGGGTGTCTTCTTCCTCTAGTTGACTACCTCTTCCATCCCAAAGCTCCATTGTTGCTCCAAGATCCATTTACGCCCGATATCTCTCCCTAGCCAATCAAACTTGTTGATTTGCTCGGGATTGGTTGAGAAGGCCCCGATCTACACTTCCACCAAGAGAAATTTGATTCCCCCCACCAATCCCTAGCGGATCTTGTTACTCTTGGGTGTTTGAGCACCCTAGACGGTTGAGGTCACCTCAGAGCCATAGTCCATTGTGGTGAAGCTTCATGGTGTCATTGGGAGCCTCCAATTAAGTTGTGGATATTGCCCCAACCTTGTTTGTAAAGGTTCGGTCGCCGCCTTCAAGGGCACCAATGGTGGAATCACGGCATATCGCATTGTGTGAGGGCGTGAGGAGAATACGGTGGCCCTAGTGGCTTCTTGGGGAGCATTGTGCCTCCACACCGCCCTAGAGACGTACTTCCCCTCAAAAGGAAGGAACTTCGGTAACACATCCTCGTCTCCACTGGCTCCACTCTTGGTTATCTCGCGCCTTTACTTTTGCAAGCTTACTTGTGTTATATCCCTTGCTTGCTTGTGTGCTTGTTGTTGTTGCACCATATAGGTTGTTCACCTAGTTGCATATCTAGACAACCTACTTTGATGCAAAGTTTAATTTGGTAAAGAAAAGCTAAAAATTGTTAGTTGCCTATTCACCCCCCCCCCCTCTAGTCAACTACATCGATCCTTTCAATTGGTATCGGAGCCTCGTCTCTTTATTAAGGACTTTGCCGTCCGAAGAGTATGGTTGACACCGTAGACGGTGGGGAGGAGGAGCACTCCGGTGTGAATCCGATCTCGTCTACGGGTGATGGGGAAACCACGGTGTCCCGTGAGGAATTCAATGTGGCCTTGGACACATTGAAAACCTCCATGACAACCACGGTTGAAAGCATGTTTAATAAATTCTTAGAAGGACTTAAACTACCTACCTCGCCGTTGAAAGTGGGTTATCCCACTAACAAGGTGACGGATGCTAACTCCGACAAGGGGGAAGCTAATAGTGAGAAGGGCCCTTCTACTAGTGGTAGAAATGGCACCGACATCTTTGCCCATGTGGAACCTCCAACTTACGGAGGACCAATTCCCTCTACTCATTTAAATCATGTCGGTCCTCCTCCTAAGATTGTGAAAAATGAGGATTTTGATTCTTGGGTGTATCGCTTCAAGCGTCATTTAAATCATGTGAATACTAAACTTTGGAGAATCATTGAAGAAGGTTTCTATCCGCATGACCAAAGCAACTTCACCCCTAGAGAAGCAGTGGATAATCAATTCAATGAGAATGCTCTCTTCATCATCCAAGATGCTATCCTCCCCGAAGATCTCCCTCATCTTCGACCCCATGCCATGGCCAAAGACGCATGGCAATGCGTTGTGTCTCTCTATCGGGGAAGTGCAAGCATTCAACGCTCCAACTATGAAGTGGTGCAAGATGAAGCCGATGAGTTTGCAATGAAAGAAGATGAAGAACCTCGTGAGCTCTTTTGAAGAGTGACCAAACTCGCGGTCTCACTCCGAGATCATGGGAGCAAGGACATGGATGACAATTGGATCAAGCGCAAGTTCCTCAAGGCCATGATGCCCTATAACAAGGCCATGTCCTCCATCATTCGCCAAAGACCGGACTTCCACTCCATGACCTCAAGTGAAGTGTTGGATGAGTTCGTTGCAATGAGCATCTTGGACAAGACCGCGGACAACACGGTGCTCCACTCTCAAAGGGCAAAGAAGCCCAACCTTGCCTTGAAGGCCAAGGTTATTGTGGAAGAAGAGGAAGAAGAGGAGGATGAGGAGAGTAACCCCGAAGATACGAAATATGATTATCATGAGCACATGGCTCTTGCTTCAAGACAATTTTGGAGCAAGAAGAATTCAAGGCCCAATTTCAACAAGACCAACTCAAGTGGCTTCAAGGGCAAGCAATGAGTAAGAAATTGTTACAACTATGGCAATGTGAGCCATTTCGTTGCGGATTGTCCTTACGAGAAGCGGGAAGACAATGGTGGCAAGCTCATCCAAAAAGACAAAGCCAAGTCCTTCCCCAACAAGAAAAACTTCACCAAAAAGACTCCTACTCGAGGGTTGGTGGTTCAATAATAATACCTTGAGGATGATGATGACGATGAAGAGAGTGAAGCGGTGGCCATGGCATCCGTTGCCATTGCCACAACTCCCCGGATGTCTCTCTTCGATTCACCATGAGAACATCACCGCCAAGTGCCTCATGGCCAAAGCCTCTAACAAGGTAACCCCCAACATCAAAACCACCATCATTACTAATCCCTCTTTGGCGGGTTGCATTGATGAACATGAGGGGTCTAATGAGGATGTCAAAGAATTTGAGTCCTTTATGAGTAAGCTCAAGGGCAAATCCAAGAAGCACTTTGTTGCTCTCTTGGAACAACTTGGTGAAGCCAATGACATGATCGAGGCTCACGAAGAAACCATCTCTAAGATGGAAGGTCATAGTCGTGACTATGCCGATGAGATACCGGATCTCTCTAATGCTCTTGAGGAAGAGCGTGGGCATCATTTGGCTTTTGAGGAGTCACACAATGATGACCATGCTAAGTTAAAGAAAGAGCTCTATCATGCACTTGTTGTATCTCGTGTGCTAACTTTTGAGAAGGCTAAACTTGGGGTTTATCATGCTAGACTCAAGGAGGAGTTTGATGTACTTGACAAGGCCCACAAGGTCTTGAAGGGTGCTCATGCTAACCTCAAGGAGTCTCATGCTCAACTCCAAGTTAAGCTAACCAAGGAAAAGGCCACTTTTCCTCCTATGGTATTAATTGATAATGCATATGCCACTAACCCGTGTTGTGAGCATGTGCATCTTGTGGAGGAGAATGCCAAATTGAAGGATCAACTTGAGAAAGGCCTCGTGTCATGCATTCAAGGTGAGAAGAACCTCAACAATCTTTTGAGCAATCAAAAGGAAGTTGTGGCCAAGGAAGGAATTGGGTTTGCATCCAAGTCCAAGAACAAGAAGAAGAACGACAAGACCAAACGACCTCCTCCTCTCAAGCAAACCTTTGTGAAAGAGGGAGAGGGTGCTCCTAAGGAGAAGAAGAACAATGTGAAGGGTGTTGATGTCAAAAAGGGCAAAACCCCCTCCTCCTCCAACAAAGCCGATGACTTTAACCCTTCATATGTGTTGTGTCGTGCTAGTGATGGGCATGTTTATGCTAAATTTGTTGGTTCTCCTTATGAGTACATTGAATGGTCTATTTGGGTTCCTAAGACCCTTGTTACTAACATCAAAGGACCCATTACTAAATGGGTACCTAAAACCAAGCATTGATCTCTTGTAGGTGTTTGCTTCCGGTGGGGGATCAGGGTTGCTCGATAGTGGAGCAACAAATCATATGACCGGGAGCAAGGACTTGGTGGTGGACGTGCACAAGATTCCTTCTATGCCCACCAATGTCGAGTGGGGTGATGCCTCGTCTTCTAAGGTATTGGGTCTTGGCAAGGTGGTCATTTCTCATGATCTAACGATCGAGAAAGTCATGCTTGTTGAGTCCCTTGCATTCAATCTTCTTTCCGTTCGTCAACTTGCACTCATGGGCTTTGCCACCTTTTTGATATTGATACCGTGGCCCTCTTGTGGAGCAAGACTCTTAAAGTAGCCTTTGTTGGGCATGTCGAGAACGGTCTTTATGTGATAAACTTTTCGGAGCAACCCACTAAGACCGCAGCATGCCTAATGGCTAAAGTTGATGTGGGATGGCTTTGGCATCGCCGCTTAGCCCACGTCAATATGAGATCTTTGCAAAGTCTTCTCAAGGGGGACCATGTCCGTGGACTAACAAATGTTAGTTTTGCCAAAGATCGTGCTTGCATTGCTTGTATTGAAGGAAAGCTTCATGAGAAGGCTCACCCTCCCACGACCATCATCTACTCGAAGAGACCCTTGGAGCTCCTTCACATGGATCTCTTTGGGCCTCCATCCTTTGATAGTCTTGGAGGTAGAAAGTATTGCTTCGTGATTGTGGATGATTATTCAAGATACACTTGGGTATACTCTTAAAGAGGAAGAGTGAGACTCAACAAACCGTCGTCGACTTTGCAAATGAAGCTCAATGTCAACATGATGCAAAGATCTTGACAATAAGAAGTGACAACGGCACCGAGTTCAAGAACTACACCTTGGATGAGTTTCTTAGTGATGAGGGGATCAAGCATCAATATGCTGCACCATATACCCCTCAACAAAATGGTGTCGCGGAGAGGAAGAACCGGACGTTGATGGATGCGGCAAGGACCATGATGGCGGAGTTCAAGTCTCCATACAACTTTTGGGATGAAGCCATCAACACAGCATGTCATTGTCATGCCCAATATGCGATACTATCCTAAAGAGACTCGAAGGTCCCACCAAGGATAGGACCGCATATTGATACGCTTTGCAAGGTGGATATCGTTACATCAACATTACATAATAGATGGGGATACATACATAAGGCATACAATGCCACACGAATACAACATCATCTTACATAAGAGCACCATCCGACTATGGATGAAACACAAACAGAAACTCAAACGACATCCACCCTGCTAGCCCAGGCTGCCGACCTAGAACCTATCCCTGATCAAAGAAGAAGCAGAAGAAGAACTCCAAAACAAGGAACATCGATCTCGCGTCATGATCATCGCAAAACCTGTACCTGCAACTGTTGTTGTAGTAATCTGTGAGCCACGAGGACTCAGCAATACCATTACCATGGGTATCAAGACTAACAAAGCTTAATGGGTATGGAAAGGATAAATGAGAGCGAGAATGAGAGCGACTAAGCATATATGGTGGCTAACATACGCAAATGAGAGCGAGAAGAGAAGCAAAGGAACGGTCGTGAAGCTAGCAATGATCAAGAGGTGATCCTGAACTCCTACTTACGTCAAACATAACCCAAAACCGTGTTCACCTCCCGGACTCCGCCGAGAAGAGACCATCACGGCTACACACGCGGTTGATGCATTTTAATGTAGTCAAGTGTCAAGTTATCTACAACCGGATATTAACAAATTCCCATCTGCCACATAACCGCGAGCACGGCTCTCGAAAGTTTATACCCTGCAGGGGTGTCCCAACTTAGCCCATCACAAGCTCTCACGGTCAACGAAGGATATTCCTTCTCCCGGGAAGACCCGATCAGTCTCGGAATCCCGATTTACAAGACATTTCGACAATGGTAAAACAAGACCAGCAAGACCGCCCGATGTGTCGACAATCCCGATAGGAGTCGCATGTATCTAGTTCTCAGGACACACCGGATAAGCTAAGCGTACAGGTACCAACGTAACCCAAGTTGCCAAGGGATGGTCCCGCACGGTGCTCTAGTTTGGACCAACACTTAGACAAGCATTGGCCCGGGGGGGCTAAAATAAAGATGACCCTCGGGTTAATTACTCCCAAGGGAAAGGTATAGGTGGTAGGCAAATGGTAAAACCAATGTTGGGCCTTGCTGGAGGAGTTTTATTCAAGGCGAACTATCAAGGGGGTCCCATAAATCACCCAGCCGCATTAGGGACACAAAATCCAGGAACATAATACCGATATGACGGAAACTAGGGCGGCAAGAGTGGAACAAAACACCAGGCATAAGGCCAAGCCTTCCACCCTTTACCAAATATATAGATGCATTAATAATATAAGAGATATTGTGATATCCCAACATAAACCTGTCCACCATGGGGTAATCTTCAACTTCACCTACAACTAACAATGCTATAAGAGGGGCTGAGCAAAGCGGTAACATAGCCAAACAACGATTTGCTGGGAAGGGTGAAAAGGTTAGAGGCTGACATGGCAAATTGGGAGGCTTGATCAACAAGAGATAGGTAGCGCGGCAAAGCGATAGAACGAAGCAACTAGCATAGCAATGATAGTAGTGAGATCCAGGGTAGCGGTCATCTTGCCTGAAATCCCGCAAGGAAGAAGAACGAGTCCATGAAGAAGATGAAGCCACGAAGACGAACCAAGCGTAGATGAACGAATCCTCACGATCGCAACGAAACAGGAACTATCGAGAAGAAGCACACAACATGGTAAACACACCACACATAAACATGACAAGATTCTCAACCAAGCATGATGCAAGACAAGACTACATAAAGCTACTCATGGCAAGAGATGATGCATACAAGAACAACACATCAAAACAAGGTTAAATGAGGCCGGAAACAACATATAACAATTCCAGTAAGTCCTCATATGAAAATTTAGAAATTGGTCCAGAACTGAATAAAACTTATGTTCAAGTTGTTAAACAGCAAGTTAAGATGCACCAAAATGATCTACACGAGATTCTAGTCAAGTTACATATAAAGTTCATTTAATTCGGAGCTACGGCCTAGAAGATATGAGCAAAACAAGTTAAACATGGCATTGATGCAAAACACATAGAAACATCAAGCAAACACCTCAAAACAAGGATGAAACATGATAATATGAAACTACATGCAAAATCAAGCAAGTTGCATATAGAGCACACTCAAAACGAAGCAACGGTTCAACACATACACTCGATACAAGTTTAAAGGACAAGCTGTCCAAAACAGCAACTAGGCATCTGGCAAGCATCAAAACAATATGCTACAGCACCCCAACATAAGAACAAAAAGCATGGGCATGAAGTACAGGTAAAGCATGACAAAACATGAACACTGAGCTATCTCCAGAAAACACTATAACATGCTCAAAAGGACATGGCAAGATTGCAAATAATAACAGTTTACAGACTTGGCAGAAATAACATCAGGTTGCAATGTTTAGAGCTATCAAACAACATGTTACAGGAACTTAACATGGCAAACAAAGGCATGGCATGCTAATACTAAAGACAAAGAACAAAACTCCCTTAAACTAACTCCAAAGATCAACAGAAAAGATGGTATCATCCATGCAAACATGTCAAATGATATGACAGATTCATAAATGGCAGGAACAACAATAAGTAGGCATGTTGGTGAGCTTGAAACACTCACCACAGAGCAACACATGGTATGACAAGGCAACCAATAGTAAGAATACATGTTTATGAAGCTAAGCATGGCAATAGCAAGTCCATAGGGTCCATGGATCACTAATAAAGCTCATGGAAAAACTGAACTTAATGTTAACAGGCTGACAACAACATTATTTAGCAAGTTTGGAGCAAGATAACAACACGTTACAGCGGGCTATAAATGCAACCAGGGGCATGAATGGATAGAGCATGACATGTATAACAAAACATCCTTATTGAACGTCTCCATATTATGCATAGAATGACTTGTATCAGCAGGTTTACATAGCATCATAATATAGCAGGTTCAGCCTAGCAAAACAGCAACAGCAAGTACCCTACTTCACGAGCTCGATGCACTCACTAAAAGACTCAAAAAAATCCATGGATTGCACCACTGTAAATATAGCATGTTGTAGCTCAACACTCATGTAGACATCAAGCTCATAGGATGCACACACAAAATGCAAAGAAAAAGACAAATCTCCAAGTTATGTTCACAGACAGCAGTTAACATCATATAGCACTCTTGCAACGACGATTTGGGCATCAAGATGAACTCAAATGAACATGGCACAATGGAACGAAATGAAGAATATCTCACAACGAACATTTTGATATAACATGCGCATGAAATGGAGCTACGATCATGGAGTTATGATGCGATGAACAGGAGCTAAAAATTTCTCAGGAAAAGACTTGGAGGAAATCGGAGTCGACCTCAGGATTTCAAATCTGGATCCGGGCACGCGGAAAACGAGGTTCACCGGAGCTGCTCGCCGGAGTAGAGGAGGGAGATGGGCCGGCGAGGTCGGGGCGCTGGCGGGGCGGCGCGGCGCGGGACGCCGGCGGGGAGCGGT
>NC_041393.1:447454689-447464775 GCF_002162155.2 Triticum dicoccoides | reverse complement strand
AGGAGAGTACAAATGGGGTGCGGTTTTCGCCCACACGATCGTGATCGAACGACCAAGAGCATGGAGGGGGTTTGGATGGGTTATTGGGCCACTTTGGAGGGGTGTTGGGCTGCACACAGAAGAGGCCTTTACTATACCCCGGTTAACCGTTGGAGTATCAAACGGACTCCAAATGGCATGAAACTTGACAGGCAGTCTACCGGTGGTGTACCAAGGCCGCTTGGCAAATCAAGGTCCATTCCGAGAATGTTTAACACCCGCTCACAGCAGGAGACAAAAGGGGAACGCCGGAGGGCATAGGAGTGTCGGATTGCAAAACGGACAACGGGGAAAATGCTCAGATGCATGAAACGAACACGTATGCAATGCCATGGCAAATTGCAACACGCAAGCAAGTGACATGGCAATGAAGGCTAATAACTGGCAGACACCTGGTGCATCGAACCCGGGGCGTTACAGTCATGCATCCAATCGGCTCTATCTCCACAAAGGCTTGAAAAAGACTCCTTATGAAATACTCACCGGTAACAAGCCCAATCTCAAGTGCTTCCGGGTGTTCGGGTGTAAGTGTTTCATTGTCAAGAAAGGTGTTCGTTTGTCTAAATTTGAGGCTAGAGCTTATGAGGGCATATTTGTTGGTTATGCTACAAACTCTCATGCTTACCGAGTCCTCAACAAGTCCACCGGACTCATTGAGGAGACGTGTAACATGGAGTCTGACGAAAATAACGGCTCCCAAGTGGAGCAAAGTGGTACTTGTGATGTAGGTGATGAAATTCCTTCCCAAGCCATAAGAAGAATGGGTATTGGTCATATCCTACCCATTGAGGAACCCCTTGTGGCCGAAGGAGAAGGACAATGCTCCACTCAAGTGGAGCCATCACCTCCCCAAGACCCACACGCTTCCGAAGAACAAAGTGAAGGTCCTCAACCTCGTGAACAAGACCAAGGGCAAGATCAACCTCAAGATGGTGGTGAACCACCAAATGATGCCCAAGGTCAAGTTCTTCCCCTTGAGCAAGTTCAAGATCATGAGCAAGCTCAAGATCTAGAACAAGCTCAAGACGGCGCTCAAGATAATCAAGTTAACCCTCCTCCTTCCACATCTGAGGAGGAATTAGAGCATCGTGCCGCGAAGATTGCTTCCAAGCTCACCATCAAAGGTCATCTCATGGAGAATGTGGTTGGAAGCCTAAGAAAGGGGGTAAGCACTCGTAGACAATTAGCAAACTATTGTGAACATCACGCGTTTGTCTCTTGTGTTGAACCCCAAAAGGTCTATGAGGCGTTCGAAGATCCGGATTGGCTCAATGCCATGCATGAAGAACTCAACAACTTCGAGTACAACAAGGTGTGGAGATTGGTGCCAAGGCCGTCGGGGAACCACAACGTCATTGGAACCAAGTGGATATTCAAGAACAAGCAAGATGCTCATGGGAACATCACTCGCAACAAGGCAAGATTGGTAGCACAAGGCTACTCCCAAGTCGACGGTATCGACTACGGTGAAACCTTTGCTCCCGTTGCTCGCCTTGAATCCATTCGTTTGTTGATTGCTTATGCTTCCCATCACAACTTTAAGTTACAACAAATGGATGTGAAAAGTGCTTTTCTTAATGGTCCTATTAATGAGTTGGTTTATGTCAAGCAACCCCCCGGGTTCGAGGATCCCTACTTCCCGGATCATGTGTATCAACTCGATAAGGCACTCTATGGCCTTAAACAAGCCCCACGTGCGTGGTATGACCACCTTACCGAGTTGTTACAAGATCGTGGATTTGAGGTTGGGCAAATCGATCCCACTCTTTTTACTAAGAAGGTCAAAGGGGAGTTGTTTGTATGCCAACTATATGTTGATGATATTATCTTTGGTTCCCCTAACAAAGCTTTCAATGAGGAATTTGCCGCTCTCATGATCTCTAAGTTCAAGATGTCTTCGATGGGAGAGTTGAAGTTCTTCCTTGGTTTTGATATCAAACAAAGAAGAGAAGGTACCTTCATCAACCAAGCCAAATACACTCAAGACATGCTAAAAAGATTCAAGCTAAGTGATGTCAAGCCGGCTTCTACTCCAATGCCTACCAAGTGCCAACTTGACATTGATCCCAATGGTAAAGCGGTGGATCAAAAGGTATATCGCTCCATGATTGGCTCCTTGCTTTACCTTTGTGCATCTAGACCGGATATCATGTTGAGTGTGGGAATATGTGCATGGTTTCAAGACGCACCGAAGGAAAGCCACTATGTGGCAGTCAAGCGAATCTTTCGATATTTGGCTCATACCCCAAACTTTGGCTTATGGTACCCAAGAGGAGCAAACTTCAAGCTTGAAGGATATACGGATTCCGATTGGGAGGGAGACAAAGTGGATAGGAAGTCCACTTCCAAAGGGTGCCAATTTCTTGGTTGCTCTTTGGTGAGTTGGTCTTCCAAAAAGCAAAGTTGTGTGTCTCTCTCATCCACCAAAGCAGAATATGTGGCAGCCGGTAGTTGTTGTGCACAACTCTTATGGATGAGGCAAACTTTAAAGGAGTATGGTGTCATTTGTGACCAAGTGCCTCTTTGGTGTGATAATGAAAGTGCCATCAAGATTTCTCTTAACCCGGTGCAACATTTCAAGACGAAGCATATTGAGATTCGGTATCACTTCATTCGGGATCACATTAGGCGAGGGAAGATCGAGCTCAAGTATGTCAACACTCATGATAACCTTGCAGATATTTTCACGAAGCCCTTGGATGAAGCAAGATTTCGCGAGTTAAGGCATGAGCTAAATATCATTTATTCGAGCAATGTGAGTTGAACCCTTGCACATCCCACCACACTCAACTTGTTGCCTAGTTTAGGTGTAGGCATGGACATAGGGGGAGTGTTGTTCTCTCAATGAACTCTTCCTCCCCCCATTATGCATAAATTGATCAACTCTTTCATATTCGCCATTTTTAATGGTACATGTGCTTCAAAGACGAGTTTTGGTCATGGGCCCAAGGATAACTATTCGCAGTGCCATACCAATCAACTCAAACATAGGTGGCTCCGGCCACCGCCCCCTCCCTAGAGAGGTTGTGTCTCGTTTTTTTCTTTGTTGCCTCTTGTTTGGTTGTCGTGTTTCGCTTGTTAGCGAGTTGGTGTGTGTGTTCTCTTGAAGGTTCCGTGCAAAGTCGTTTTTCTCCCGTGCTTGAAACTGCATTTTCTTGGGTTCACGGTACTACCGTGGTCCACCACGGTACTACCGCAGGGCACGGTACTACCGCAACCAGCACGGCAGTAATTTTTTACTGCCGCTGGTGGAGCAGTACTACCACCCACGGCGCGGTACTTCCGCCCGGGTGGTACTACCGCAATGAGTCGCGGTACTACCGTGATGTAGCGAGCGCATGGGGGTTATGAGCGGGCAGGGGAAGTTCCAACTCCCCCATACCCATTCACTCCTTCTCCCCACGCTGCCTCTCTCTCTCCTGCCCACGAACGGCGCCGGAGACCCTCGCCGGATCTCCCTCTCCGGATGCTCTCCTCGGATTCCAACCGATGGGATCGTTCCCCAGCACTTCCTCTTTCCATGGACCAAGGTCTTTCCCCAAATCCCTCTCTTTTTGCTTTGTTCTTTTGCTTCTAGGTTTTTGGGGAGATGCTAGTTGTTCTTGAGATTTTAGGCCAAATCTTTGCAAGAGCAGGATGGAGGAGAGTAGTAATGCGTAGAGTTTATACATAATATGTTGTCCCGTGGTAGATTTGATCGGCCATAGTACCGCTTTGTCGTCACGGTAGTTCTCAGATTCATTTGTTGTTTCAGATCTGAAAACGCGCGATACTACCGCACCTCCGGCGCGGTACTACCGCGCCCGCGGTACTACCGTGATTTGGCACGGCACTAATTTTTTAGTTCCGCGCGACCAAGCAGTACTACAGTTGATTTCAAATCTATCGTGTGGCAATTATTATGTGCAAATTCTACTTGTTTCATTGTTTTGTTGTGTTCTTTGCACTGATCCTTCTCGCGTTTCTTGCGTGTCTGTTTTGTGGTGTGTGTGGCTCAGGTGCTCATGCTCGCCGTTCCAACCCAAGCCGTGACACGGGCTCCAAGCGCCTTCACAATCAAGATGAAGCTCCTGAGGGCTCCAGTGCCCCCTAACGCAGGACCAAGACCACCGCCAACAAAGACAAGGAACCTGCCATGAGTATGAATGAGATGCCGCTTGCTGAGTTCGTCGCTCGTAGGAAGATCAATCCCTACGTGAATCCTCGTGCCAACCTTCAAGGAAATGAGTTGTTCTGGACCAAGCAACAAATCCTCATTTATTTGGATGTGATCAAGGCCAAGAGGAATATCTATGTGGATGTGCATTGGATCGACATGCATCATATGAGGGAAGAGAAGCACCGGGCATACTTTGGTGAGGCTCTGGATCTAGTGGAGCAGTTTGGCATTGAGCATATCATCTCCTTTCACAAAGACTATGATCCGGAGATTGTGGCTCAGTTCTTCGCCTCGGTGTACTTTCATCCTAATGAGGACAAGACGATGACTTGGATGACCAACGGTCGGCGGCTGGCGGCTACCTGGAAGGAGTTCATGACTTTGCTTGGTGTTTCAAATGAGGGGCTCGCCACACCCCAAGGTGTTCGTCCTCATGCCAATACTGAGTCTGCCAACAAGAACAAGCTTCAGCCCTTCCTTGTTGAGAAGAAGCTCTCCAGTGGCAAGTCTTCGTGGGTGCTCAACTCTTTTCTTGACATCATGTACCGGATCTTCCGCAACTCTCTCTTCCCATGCATTGGGGATAAGGACAAGGTACACGCTTATCTTGTGGACATGTTGCTCCTATGTGAAGAAGCGCGCAACTCTCAGACGTTACCACTTGATGTCTCACACATCATGTGGTGTGAGCTTCGGTTTGCCGTCTTCAACCGCAAGGTCCCAATCTATGGACCGTATCTGTTTCAGTTGATCTCTGCAACTTGGGAGAAGCTCTACCCTCAGGATGACTTTGAGGCCCCTGCTTGGATTCGACATGAGTCCATCCGGCTCCGTGTCAAGCCTCAGTGGGATAACACCACTTCTCGTGTTGAGGCTACGACTGCCATGGATGTGGATGCAGATGAGGGTGAAGAGGAACCAGCAGATGGGGTCAGCTCTGAGGGGTACACCCCTCCCTTCTCTGAGCCATCTTGGGCTAAGAGGCTGAAGAACAAGATGAAGACCTTGTTCTGCATGTAGGCCAAGGGTCAGTACAGGTCTCATGTTGCCTCCAAGGAGAGTCGTCGCCGGGATAAGAAGATCATGAGGCTGTATGGCGAGGACGTTTCTGGCGGTTCTGAGGATCGCATCACTCCTGAGGCAGAGTGGATGGTGAAACAAGGCTTCAAGTGGACCGATTCTAAGGAGGACATCGAGGAGACCATTCCTGCTGCCGAGTCTGACGAGGTCCGTGCGTCTGACTACTCCGCTTGAGCCACCACTTGTGTGTAGGTGTCCTCTCTGCCTTTTGGCGTCTCGATGCCAAAGGGGGAGAGAGTGTAGGGATTTGCGAGGGTCTTGTGTTTGCTTTGCTTGTGTTTGTTCCGTGTTTGTTCCGTTGAACCTTGCTTTGCTTTGGTTTAGTTTGTTCGTGAGACTTGGTCTTTCATATCGTATAAGACATATGCACTCTATCGTACCTTATTACCTTATTGAGCCTATGATATCTCATGCTACTTATGTTTTGCTCATATTTACTATCTTGTTTAGTGTATGCTTTGTCTCTAAAATATAGGGGGAGTGGTGATCCTAGTGTTCGTGCCGTGTAGTCCAAAGCACTTTACTCTCTAGCAAGAATCTAGGGGGAGCTCGTCTATATTTTAGAGGTGTGGGGTTTGCTTGTGCTACATTTTTTTCCTTTGTGCAAATCTCGTATTGTCATCAATCCACCAAAAAGGGGGAGATTGTAAGGGCATGTTTATCCCCAAGGTGTTTTGGTGATTGATGACAATGCTTTTGCGGACTAATCGTGTGCCTTGAGTATTTTAGTTGATTCGTCGTTAGGCACAAGATGGTTTGTTACCCCTCGAAGACTATTGAAGACGGTGGTGTTCTACGTCTCTTTTGGTGGATTTGAGTCATAGGATATCCGTTTTATTAAGAGGGGGTCCGCTATGGAAAGGTTTGGGTGGAATCATCACGTACACGCTTCTTCCTTTACCCCGCCTTTCCTTTGTGCTTTGGATCATCCTCCGTTATCTCCTCTTCTGTGCAAAAAGAAGGATTCCTTAGTGCTGCTAGTTGAGGCCTGCGGTAGTACTGCTCCTAGGAGCGGTAGTACCGCAGGACCCTGCAGTAGTACCGCAAGCCCTCGCGGTAGTACCATAGGCATCCATGGTAGTACCGCTCCTATGGAGCGGTAGTACTGTGGCCTCTGGCCAGGCTTAGCCTCTCTTGCGGTTGTAGGGGCGGATGTAATTTTTTACATCCGCGCCCTACACGGTAGTACCACCCCAGGTGCGTGGTAGTACCGTGAGTCCTGTTCCGGCTCAGTAGCACGAGCGGAAGTAGGGGCGGATGTAATTTTTTACATCCGCTCCCTGCGCGGTAGTACCGCAAGTCAGGCGCGGTAGTACCGTGTTGGGTTTTTGCACCGTTTGATTTTCAGCGGAAGTAGACACGGATGTAATTTTATTCATCCATGCCCTTCCTAGCCTAGTCCATCCTGTCCGCAAGGGGGAGCGGTAGTACCGCTTCTGCGGCAGTACCGCTCTCAGCCTTGGCGGCTCTGGCCTGGACTAGCCCCTGTCGCTGCAGCGGTAGTACCGCGGCACTTCACGGTAGTACCGTAAGCCCCTGCGGTAGTACCGCTTGTCTGGAGCGGTAGTACCGCAGGTCGCGGGCTGAGTAAGTGGATAACGGTTGGATCCTTCTCTCCACTATATAAGGGGTGTCTTCTTCCTCTAGTTGACTACCTCTTCCATCCCAAAGCTCCATTGTTGCTCCAAGCTCCATTTACGCTCGATCTCTCTCCCTAGCCAATCAAACTTGTTGATTTGCTCGGGATTGGTTGAGAAGGCCCCGATCTACACTTCCACCAAGAGAAATTTGATTCCCCCCACTAATCCCTAGCGGATCTTGTTACTCTTGGGTGTTTGAGCACCCTAGACGGTTGAGGTCACCTCGGAGCCATAGTCCATTGTGGTGAAGCTTCGTGGTGTCGTTGGGAGCCTCCAATTAAGTTGTGGAGATTTCGCCAACCTTGTTTGTAAAGGTTCGTTCGCCGCCTTCAAGGGCACCAATAGTGGAATCACGGCATCTCGCATTGTGTGAGGGCGTGAGGAGAATACGGTGGCCTAGTGGCTTCTTGGGGAGCATTGTGCCTCCACACCGCTCTAACGGAGACGTACTTCCCCTCAAAAGGAAGGAACTTCGGTAACACATCCTCGTCTCCACCGGCTCCACTCTTGGTTATCTCGCGCCTTTACTTGTGCAAGCTTACTTGTGTTATATCCCTTGCTTGCTTGTGTGCTTGTTGTTGTTGCATCATATAGGTTGTTCACCTAGTTGCATATCTAGACAACCTACTTTGATGCAAAGTTTAATTTGGTAAAGAAAAGCTAACAATTGTTAGTTGCCTATTCACCCCCCCCCTCTAGTCAACTATATCGATCCTTTCACCCTTCTTCGTCAAGAAAGGTATCCACATTTGCGTTCTTCAACTCCGTTCCGTTGTCACTGTGAACCTTCTTGATCTTCACTTCAAATTTATTTTGGGCCTTCCTAGCGAAGTTCTTGAAGATCTTTTGGACCTGCGATTTATCATCAAGAAAGAACACCCACATAAATCTTTAAAACTCATCTACTATGACTAAACCAAACGAGTTCCCACCGAGACTTTTATAGACGTTTGGACCAAAGAGATCCATATGAAGTAGCTCGAGCGGTCTTCTCGTGGTCATGATGTTCTTCACGGGGTGACTTCCTCCAACTTGTTTTCCTGCTTGACAAGCACTGCACAATCTATCCTTGTCAAATATAACATCTTTTACTCCAAGGATATGATCACCTTTAATAAGCTTATCAAGATTTCGCATGCCCACATGACCTAACCTTCTATGCCACAACCAACCTTTAGAAGATTTAGCAATTAAGCAAGTTCTAGGTTGAGCCTTTTTAGTGAAATCAACAATGTAAAGATCATCTCTATTTATACCGGTAAAGACCATATTATGATTATCTCTTCGAAACACTTGGCAATCTACTTCAGTAAATAGGACATTTAAGCCAAAATCAGCTAGTCTATATACGGAAAGTAAATTATAGCCAAGCGATTCAACGAGCATAACATTTTGTATGGAGCTATCATGTGGGATGGCCACCTTACCAAGGCCAACCACCTTACCCCTTGAGTTATCACCAAAGGTGACATACTTTTGAGGGCCGTTGTTTTTAGCTAGCTCACAAAACATATCCTTGTCTCCGGTCATGTGATTGGAACATCCACTATCAAGAACCGATTCCTTTCCTCCAGCCATGTAGCCACAAAGATTAGCCATAAGACCAAAGTGTCTCATAGACTCGTCGAGATCAAAGTCACTATCATCATCCTCATCATAGTATACATGTTCAACATAGTCTTGTGATTGATCATTTCCTAGAGAGAATGATTCATTAGGTAAGTAATCATCACAATGTTCATCTTTATGAATTCTAATGGCTTCGTATATGATATTGCTAATGATTCCAACATCTCCTTTGGCACGCATAAGGTCACGAAGCTCAAATAGACAATCACCAAACTTAGGATCATTGGAATTCATCTTACTTAAGGCAATAGACTTATGAAGAATTACATCTAGATTTAGCAAGGAATAGTTTGGAAATCGTTCCTCAAGAAATCTCCATATAGTGTATGCACAATCAAGAGTAGGCAAGCAAACAATCAAGTTTCTAGGAAAACCTCTAGTAATAAGATTGACAGTTCTAAGGTTGTGGATCATGTCAATAGACTCATCGGGGGTAGGATGCAAAGGATCAACAAGGGGTGCACAAGGGTAGTAATGTACTTGTTCAAGTGATATTCACTGAAAATCTCAAGCATCTCATTTTTCATTAATGAAAGAACTCTCCATCAAGTATGGGCACTCTACGTCTAAGACACCCGAACGTATACTCATCCATCTTCCTCCAATGGTGATTAAACCAAAGCAATGGAGACCAATGCTCTGATACCAACTGAAAGGATCGAGAAGAGGTGTCTAGGGCGGTGATTAGACCCTCAACAAAGAAAAGTAGCAGTTTTTAAGTTCTTCAAGTTAAGGTGGAGTTTTAGCACAAGTTTAAACATTCACAATACATATCAAGCAAGCATGGCAAGAGTATATGAGCAGCGGAAAGTGAAGCATGCAGCTTGCGAGAATGTAAAGCGATGGGATTGGAGTGTGCAAACGCAATCGGAGACACGAAGATTATTTCCGTGGTTCTGATAGGTGGTGCTATCGTACATCCACGTTGATGGAGACTTCAACCCACGAAGGGTAACGGCTGCGCGAGTCGACGGAGGGCTCCACCCATGAAGGGTCCACGAAGAAGCAACCTTGTCTATCCCACCATGGCCATCGCCCACGGAGGACTTGCCTCACTAGGGTAGATCTTCATGAAGTAGGCGGTCTCCTTGCCCATACAAACCCCTTGGTTCAACTCCACAATCTTGACGGAGGCTCCCAAGTGACACCTAACCAATCTAGGAGACACCACTCTCCAAAAGGTAATAGATGGTGTGTTGATGATGAACTCCTTGCTCTTGTGCTTCAAATGATAGTCCCCCCAACACTCAACTCTCTCACACAGATTTGGATTTAGTGGAAAGATGATTTGAGTGGAAAGCAACTTGGGGAAGGCTAGAGATCAAGATTCTTGTGGTTGGATTGGAATATCTTGGTCTCAACACATGAGTAGGTGGTTCTCTCTCAGAAAATGAACACTACTAGGGAAAAGCCTATACACAGAATCTTACCAGCAACGCTCCTCAAAATACCATGCTACTGCTATTTAGCAGCAGCGCGTGATATCAAAACGCGCTGCTGACAGGAAAATAGCAGTAGCGCGTCCACCACAAACCGTGC
>NC_041393.1:447420919-447454406 GCF_002162155.2 Triticum dicoccoides | reverse complement strand
ACTGCTATAGAAGTTAGCAGCAGCGCACTTCTAGGAAAATCGCTACTGCTAAGATCAGCTCACAAGTTTAGTCCCACCTCGCTCTGTGAACAGGGTGTTTACCACCTTAAATATGTTATTTCTGAAACTACCACAACCAGTTGGTCTTCACTGAACTCTATGTGTAAAATTTGCGGCCGCAATATGAGTCCTCTCCGGTTCCTACCGGAGAGGACTCATATTGACAATTCAGATTGTACACAAAAAGATCATTGATGGCCAATGTATTTTTGCATTGACGTATTTTTTGTATAGTTACACTTAGCAGTAGCGTTTATATGCAAAGCGCTACTGCTATTCAGATTAGCTGTAGCGCGTTTTGGCAAACGTGCTACAACTATCCCTACCTTATCCCCATGCGCACGACCGTTCCTTACTCACACTCTCACTCTCGCCCGCGTGCCGATAACCGTCGTCGTGCGTCGCCGCCGCCGCCGCCTTCGTCCATCCGCCGCCGAGGTACTCCCCTCCTTCCGTCCCTCCTCCCTCCTCCTCGCACATCCTCCCTCCGCCTACGGCCGCCCCTCCCTCCTCCGCTGCCGCCCTCCTCCCTCCGCCTGCGGCCGCCCCTCCTCCCTCCTCCGCCGGCAGCCCTCCTCCCACCGCCCTCGACCTCGCCGCCCCTAGCTACCTCTCCGTCGCCCCCACCCCCTGCCACTAGTTACTACTAGATTTAGTAGTAGTAGTAGATGTTAATTTAGGGTTCATAGTTAGTACTAGATGTTGCTTAGTTAGTACTAGATTTTTAGTAGTAGTAGATGTTAATTACTAGTAGTGATGGTACTAGTTAACTAGGGCAGTATGATTAATAGTAGTTGTTGTAAGTGCATCTAGTGCCACCCCTAGTTGGTTTTGGAGTATTGACGACAAAGTTGGTTGAGGGACTAATGCGTTTGTGAGAATTGCAGGATAACGCAGGTAGTGTCCCTCATTGATTCGGTTTACCTACCGGAGATGACCCCTAAAAATGTATGAAGACATTGACGACAATGGTGGTATGTGAAGATATTCATATTGAAGACTATGACATGAGCAGACATTGAGTGAACACTATGGAGCGCGAAGACTGTGTGATTTCGTTGTTTCCTTTTCTTCTTTGATGAGTCATAGGAACCACCGTACTGTTAAGTGGGGTCCAAGTGAACAAAGTCAGAATGACTGAAGTGATGCTCAACCCAAATCCTATGTCTTCGAGCGAAGACAATGAGAGCAAACCTTATCCAAAGTTGGATGAGTCAGCTTTGCTTGTAGCCCAAGTAAAGTTGTCGTGTGTGTTTGATATCTGACTGTTGGAACACGTGTCAGTTCCTTAGTGACCCAGGGTCATTTCGGACATATCGGGTCGGGTTGCCCAGTGGCTATAAATAGCCCACCCCCTACACCATAAATTGGTGGCTGCTCAGATTTAGTACACGGCTTTTGTCATTTGAGAGCAACCCACCTCGAAGCCTTTGAGAGAGAGAAATCCTTGCGAGGATGAAGCCCAAACACCCAGAGCCAAAGAGTGTTAGGCATCACTGAAGTCTTTCTGTCTGTGTGACCTGAAGACTTATTACACTTGAGGACTATGAATCCTCCAGCCGGTTAGGCGTCGCGTTCTGAGCATCCAAGAGTCATTGTGGATTGCCGGTGAACGAAGTCTGTGAAGGTTCGGAAGTCTACCTTGAAGACTTACCAGAGTGATTGGGCGAGGACTGTGTGTCCTTAGCTCAAGGGGAATAAGGTGAAGACGCGGTCTTCTGAGTTGAATCTTAGCCTCCCTAACCAGACGTACAGTTGTCACAGCAACTGGAACTGGTCCAACAAATCCCGTGTCTTCAACAAGTGACTGGTTCTATCCTCTCCCTTCCTTACTTAGAGTTTGTCTTCGTGAAGTCATTGCCTATCTGTCGTACCTGTTTGACTTCATTGCTTGACTACTATCGTTGATTGGCTTCATACTATCTTCCATCCTGATCCTTACTACTTAGCTGCTATTAGTCCTGTACTTTCACATCATTGCATACTTGACTATGGTTTGCTTGTTGTAGTTTATCTTCCGCTGGATATCAATTAGGTCATTTCTATTGTTTGTCTTCAAAACTTCCATGTTTTGAATACTTTCATAAAAATCGCCTATTCACCCCCCCCCCTCTAGTCGATAACTAGCACTTTCAATTGGTATCAGAGCAAGGTACTCCCTTGTTCTGTGTGATTCGGTTTAATCACCTGGAGTTTTAGCTATGTCGACTGCAGGGATAATCAAAGTCTCCGCTGCTTGCCCCGTGTTCGATGGAACTGAATATCCCTACTGGAAGAATAAGATGTGTATGCATCTTGAAGCCATTGATGTCGACCTCTGGTATGTCGTCAAGAACGGCGTTCCCAAAACTGGTGAAGGTGTCACCCCTGCTGATGTCAAGAAGTTCATTCAACTGGACTCTACTGCCAAGAACATTATCTGTGGTCATCTGACCAAAGGACAGTATGGCCGTGTGAGTGCTCTGGAAATGTCGAAGCTAGTCTGGGACTGGCTATCCAAGGTCAACGAAGGCGTCTCGACCCAGAGAGATCAAAGGATCAGTGTTCTTCGCAATCTCTTCAACCGCTTCAAGAGAAACGACAATGAAAATGTCCAGCTCACGTTCGATCGCCTCACTGACATCACAAATGAGCTTCAAGCTCTCGGTGCAACTGAGATTACCAAGCATGAAATCGTCAAGACACTACTGAGATCACTTGATAGCTCCTTTGACACCCTTGCCCTCATGATATAAGAACCTCCTGACTTCAAGACTCTCGATCCGTCTGATATACTTGAGAGGCTCAACACACATGAGTTCCAGCTTTCTGAGAAAAGAGATATCTATGGTCCCAACTATGGCCGAACTTGCGCATTGAAGGCAAAAGTTGCTTCCTCATCTGAAGAAGAATCTGACTGCAGTTCTGATGATCCTGAAGACATTGGAAAGGAACTTGCTATGCTTGTGAAGAAGTTCCAGAAATTCACCAAGAAGAAAGGCTTCAGAAAGTCTTCACGATCAAGCTCAAGGAATGATGAAGCTTCCACCCATGACCACAAGAAGAGAACCTGCCACAAGTGCAAGAAACCTGGTCACTACATATCTGAGTGTCCACAGTGGGACAATGAGAAGAAGAAGAAGAAGAAGAAGAGCAAGGAATATGATTCTGATGACAAGAAGAAGAAGAAATCCTCAAAGTCTTCTTCTAAGTCTTCTTCCAAGTCTTCATCATACAAGAAGAGCTCATCTGGCAAGGCTCGTGCCTTTGTTGGCAAGGAAATGGATTCAGAGGAGGAGTCTGCTTCTGAGGAGGTGGAGGTGGAGTCTGAAGAGGAGTCTGACCCTGGCGTTGCAAGTCTGGCTCTAGCCACAGCCTATGTTGCCAAGTCCATCTTCAACACTGAAGACAATGACTTCCGCACAAACGCTGAAGCTGGTGACGAAGACGATCCTACTCCCACCTACTGCTTCATGGCACGTGGTGCCAAGGTAAAATCACGTGATGCTTACTTTCAAACATCAAGTGAAGATGACTCTGATTGTGAATCCAAACCCAGCTACAAAACACTTGCTAAAATTGCAACTGAACAACAAAAGGCTATGGAACATACTCAAAAACTGTTAGACAAAAGCGATGACCTGTTGGACGCGGAAATGACACATTCACAGTCCTTAGTTGAAGATATAAAAAATCTTCATGCTAAGTACCAAGAACTTGAAAGTTGTCATGAAACGCTCTCAACCACTTATGAAAAGCTCTCCTATGATTATCTTCAAAGGAAGCAAGAGCTTGAGAAATTGAGAGCGGCTCATGAAGATCTTCAAAAAGAGAATGAGTCACTTCGCGCTCAACAGACCAGTCCCGCTCAGGATGGATTTGAACCACCATGTCTAAAATGCATTGAGCGTGATAACGCTACATCTGTTGCTGAATGTTCCACTGCTACTACTGTTGCATTGTCTTCAACTACTAATGTGGTAACTAACCCCTCTGTGGAGGATACCACTACTATTGCTGATGAAAATGCTAGGTTGAAGACATTGATTGAAACAGGGATGTATAAAAGTCTGAAAGGACATCAGACACTGTGTGATGTCCTCAAAAAGCAGATTCTGAACCGAAACCCTAGGAAAGAGGGTGTTGGGTTCGAGAGGAAAATGAATGTTGATGGCTCCTACTGGAAGCCTAAGCAGTATCCCAAAACCACATGGGTTGCTGCAAAGGAACCTTCAATAGATCCAACCACTTTATTTGGCTTTACCTGTGCTAATCCCATTATCATTGATGAATCCTTTGATGCAAACTATAAACTGTTCAAGGATCAGAATGGCGAAGTGTTTGCCAGGTATATTGGTACTAACTGCAGAAATGGACCACCTATGAAGAAGATCTGGGTACCTAAACAGCGTATTGAGGATCTTCCTGTGAATGTCATCATGACACCACCAAGGAAGAAGACAAACCCCAGACCTATGGCTTCATATGGCCCAAAGGCTTCATACAGATACAGGACTCACCTGAGTCACCCTAACGCCAATGTTTTGTAGGGAAATCATACTCAGACTTATGAATATGAGCGTGTGTCTTCAAATTGCTATGTTCATAGAACTAAGAACTTTTCTGCTTATTCATATGAGTATCATTCATCTCCTGCAAGGCTATTTGCTAGGGCTCCAAAGCCAAAATTCTCAGATGCTGCACTTAGACTCATTGCTTCTAAGCCACCCCTGAAAATGTGGGTGGTGAAGAAGAATTAACTTTCTTTTGCAGAGAAAGGTCTCTAGCCTGTAATCAAAGGCGTCCAATGCTATTGCTGGGGACCTAAAACACATTAAGGACGCATGATAAAATGGTCTTGCTATATATTTCACATATGAATCGCTTACTAGTCATACTATGAGTCCTAACCTTGATCTAAGCTGTGATAATCCTTGTGTGTATCAAATGCTTATGCTTCACAACACTCTTTGTGAAGCCTATCCTCCTAACTGCACTGTAGGGTATTTCACCAAAAGCTTCAGAATGGATTATGGACAGCGGATGCACCAATCATATGACTGGTGATCGAAGTCTTCTCATGGACTCAACCTTATGTCCATCTGACAAGAGTCACGTCACATTTGCTAACACTGGTAAAAGCAAGGTATTGGGTCTAGGTAGAGTTGCAATCTCAAAGGATCAACACATGGATAAAGTGATGCTTGTTGAGTCCCTTGGTTTCAACTTAATGTCTGTCTCAATGCTTTGTGACTTGAACATGATTGTGCTATTCGAAAAATATCGTTGTCTTGTACTAATGGAATCTGACAAGTCTCTAGTCTTTGAAGGGTATCAGAAAGATGATCTATACATGGTAGATTTCTCAGCAGGTCCACAGCTTGCCGTATGTCTTCTCGCAAAAGCTTCTGAATGCTGGCTCTGGCATCGGAGGCTGGGGCATGCTGGTATGAGGAACTTACACACACTCGTCAAGAAGAAGCATGTCATAGGCATCGAGGGTGTCAAGTTCAAGAAGGATCATTTGTGTGGTGCCTGCGAAGCTGGAAAGATGACCAAGGCAAAGCACCCCTCGAAGACAATCATGACGACATCTCAACCCTTCGAGCTGCTACACATGGACTTATTTGGACCTACTCACTACTCAACCCTCACAACAACTGCTTGTCTCTATGGCTTCGTCATTGTTGATGACTACTCAAGATACACATGGGTGCATATAATTCTCGACAAGACTGAAGTGCAAGATGTCTTCAGACGCTTCGCCAATCGAGCAATGAACAATTATGGCATGAAGATCAAGCATATCAGAAGTGACAATGGCACTGAATTCAAGAACACCAGACTTGATCTTTATCTGGATACAGTGGGAATCACTCATGAGTTCTCTGCTCCATACACACCTCAGCAAAATGGCATCGTTGAGCGCAAGAACAGAACCCTCATTGAGATGGCTCGAACAATGCTTGACGAATACAAGACACCAAGAAAGTTCTGGCCTGAAGCTATTGATACAGCATGTCACATCATCAACCGTGTTTACATCCATAAGCTCCTTAACAAAACATCCTGTGAGCTCCTTACTGGCAAGAAGCCAAATGTCAGCTACTTCAGAGTATTTGGAGCTAGGTGCTGGATAAGGATCCCCATCACAAGTCAAAATTTGCACCTAAAGCTCACGAAGGCTTCATGCTTGGCTACGGAAAGGACTCGCACTCCTACAGAGTCTTCAACCTCTATCTCTACAAAATCGTCGAAACTGTGGATGTGCGATTTGATGAAACAAATGGTTCACAAAGAGAACTCCTGCCAAGTACACTAGACGAAGCTCCGCCCGACGAATTATCAAGCTGATGGGAACTGGTGAAATCATGCCTTCTAAAGCACAGCCTGAAGAGGAACTTATCATTTCTGTTCTGAACCAACCTGAAGACAATGCTCAAACTGAAGACAATCCTCCCAATGATGACAATGACCAGCAAGAGCAAAGTCTTCGTCTAGTTCATCCTCGAGTTGCAAATGAAGTACAAATTGAGAAGATAATTGATAGCATCAATGCACCTGGTCCACTTACTCGCTCAAGAGCAACACAGTTAGCAAATTTCTGTGGGCACTTCTCATTTGTGTCAATATCAGAACCCAAGAAAGTTGCTGAAGCCTTTATGGAACCTGAATGGATACAAGCTATGCAAGAGGAACTTCAACAGTTCAAGCTGAACAATGTTTGGGAACTTGTCAAGCGTCCTGACCCTTGCAAGCATAACATTATTGGAACAAAATGGATATATCGAAACAAGCAAGATGAGCATGGTCAAGTCGTCAGAAACAAAGCACGTCTTGTGGCTCAAGGATATACTCAAGTAGAAGGAATTGACTTCGATGAAACATTTGCTCCTGTGGCTAGGCTTGAAGCTATTCGCATACTGCTAGCCTACGCTAATCACCACAACATTCTGCTACATCAAATGGATGTGAAGAGTGCATTTCTCAATGGCAAGATTGAAGAAGAAGTATATGTTGCTCAACCACCTGGCTTTGAAGATCCAAAACATCCTGATATGGTGTACAATCTAAACAAAGCACTGTATGGTCTCAAACAAGCTCCTCACGCTTGGTATGATACAATCAAAGACTTCCTGAAGAGCAAAGGCTTCAAACCTGGATCCCTCGATCCCACACTCTTCACGAAGACATATGATGGTGAACTGTTTGTGTGCCAAATATATGTGGATGACATTATCTTCGGATGCACTAACGAGAAGTATAGTGATGAGTTTGGATACATGATGCAAGAGCAATATCAGATGTCCATGATGGGTGAGCTGAAATTCTTCCTTGGTCTTCAAATTCGTCAGCAAAGGAATGGCATCTTCATATCTCAAGAAAAATACCTCAAAGATTGCCTGAAGAAGTTTGGAATGGAAGATTGCAAAGGTTACACGACGCCAATGCCAGCCAAACACCATCTTGGTCCCGACGACAATGTTAAAGAGTTCGATCAAAAGGTATACCGCTCCATGATTGGTTCCTTACTTTACCTATGTGCATCTAGGCCAGATATTATGCTTAGTGTTTGCATGTGTGCTCGATTCCAAGCGGCACCAAACGAATCGCATCACTTAGCGGTGAAGCGAATTCTTCGATATTTGGCTTACACCCCAACACTCGGATTATGGTATCCAAAGGGCTCAAAATTTGATTTTGTTGGATTTTCAGATGCTGGTTATGCTGGTGACAAGGTGGATCGCAAGTCTACATCAGGCACATGTCACTTTCTGGGTCGATCACTTGTCTATTGGTCTTCAAAGAAGCAGAACTGTGTATCACTCTCAACTGCTGAATCTGAATACATTGCCGCTGGATCTTGTTGCGCTCAGCTTCTATGGATGAAGCAAACTCTCAAGGACTATGGCATCAACCTGAAACAAGTGCCTCTCTTCTGCGACAATGAAAGCGCCATCAAGATTGCCAACAATCCAGTCCAGCACTCAAAGACAAAGCACATTGAAATTCGTCATCACTTTCTCAGATATCATGTCATGAAGAAAGATATTGACATCATTCACGTCAACACTGAAGAGCAACTGGCAGATATCTTCACAAAGCCCTTGGATGAGAAAAGGTTTTGCAAGTTACGGTGTGAGCTAAATATCTTGGAATCCTCAAATGTCCTGTGATCAGGCACACATCCTAACACCTATGCATGTTGATGACTTGGATGTGCAACGCACGAAGTAAAGTATATCTTCAATGAATGAAGACTTACATTCTAAGTGTGAATACATTAACATGGAATTTGACTTCAGAGCGCCACGATAATTGTGCGACGTGTCTGGGTATGATACTTCCTATACGGTGGGTAACGCCACCATCAAATTTCTCTGTTTGAAGTGTTTCACTCATGGCGTTATTTTTGCAATGACTTCGCATTTGGTTTGTCTTCAATTTCAATTTATCTTCATGATTTTCTTCACTATAATGATTTGATTGCTTTCTGATATATATATATATATATATATATATATATATATATATATATATATACTAGTGTTCTATCCTCTACAGCATTCACTTATAGCTATGTCTTCCTAGTTGAATCTTTTGAACTAAGTGAATGTGATCGGACCCTAATCTCTCTATGCTTTCTATCTCAAACTCTATCTGTCCAAATCATATGCATTCTATTGAAACTGTCGAATGTCTTCTCTGCGTCCTAGTCAGCAGAAGACACAGAAACAAACATTAAGTCTGTTTTAAATGACTCATCCTTATTTTCTAAATCCGGAGAAGCCGGAACAACCATCCGACATGCCTGGCGGGTGTGGGAACGTGGGACAACTCTGAGTATGTTGCATGCTTGCCACGTGCCCCTCAGATGTGAACCGCCAGGGGCACCTGCGTAATTGCGCTGTGCCGCACACTTCCTTATAAATACATGTCCCCTGCGGTAAAGAAAACCTTCTTCCACCTCTCCACCTCGTCAAAACCCTAGCGCCACCGCTAGCTCACAACGACGCCGGCGATGAAGCGCTTAGCTGCCGTGACTTCTCCAACGCCGTCCTCACGCCGGCCGCGGACATCGTCCTCTCCGCCGTCGCCGTAGGTGTCCTCCGTCACCAAGTTAGGGCACGGTGGATTGAACTGCTCGGTCTCCTATTCATCCCATCTAGCAGTTCTTCGTGTGGTATATATAACTCTATTTTTACCATCCTTTTGATCTTCAAAGATTCATCCTATTTACCAAAAGTTGTTTCTGCCTACACAATGTTAGATCTATTCTATCTGCATCTCATACTGCCTAGTCAATTCACTTAAACTTCATATCTAGTTTGATTCCTCACTTGTACTTATTCACGGATTCGTACAAATCTGGAACCAACTCTCAACATATAAGTGAATGTCTTCGCATCATGAGGTCAATGTCTTCAAACTGATTTATCTTCAAAATCTTCTGAGAATGCATATGACCTCTTCCCCTTCCCTCGCATCTCTAATGCTGTCACAGGTACATGTCCGTGGGAGAATCCCTTGGTTCTCATAGTCTACATTCGTTTGCAGAATTCTTACAGCATCACATTAACTCTCCCGAAGCCAGTTCCTGTTTGTCCAGCAAGCGAAAGTCTTTGAAGCCTTTGAATGTATTGAAGCCATTCAGTTTGAAGTTCATGGCTGCAGAGAAATCTGTAAGGAAGGGTGGCAGACAGCGTTGTGGGGGAACATCAAAAGATTTGCCTGATGACCTCGCAGAACTTTACAAGACAGATTCTGAAGAGAATTATCATCAGTGCAAGACATGAATCCAATGAATTCGACGATATTGGGCTGAACAATGGTTCAAATACAAGTTCGTGACCCAGGAATACACTGAGAAGAACGCTATCAAGAGTCCTTGGGGTGATATTCTCTATCGAGGCCTTCAACCCAAGAACAGAGCTGAAGCTATTGCACAGGGTTTCTATCCCTGTATGGTCCGTGGACCTCAGCCTGAAAATGTTGACCCATCATCATTGCTCTAGTGTCATGACAAAAATCTCTTCAAGCGCAACTTCCAGCACGCAAAGGCATCGGCCAAGGAAAACAAGAAGTCACTGGGATTAGACTTCAACCCTGGTCCCTCTGCTCCCCGTGCTGACGGCTCACGTAATGCTGATCCCAATGTCATCGGCCCCTTCTCCAACCTTGATGGCCTCATTACTTACATCTTGGTCCAAGGTGCCAAAGTGGATCATTCTGATAATGATGCTGACACTGATGAAGCCCCAGCTCCTCCAAAGACGCAGAAGCTAAAGAAGCCTAAGGCTTCACGATCAGCTGCTCCTCCAAAAGCTTCACGTGCGAAGCCACTGGCCACTGCACCTCCTGAAGATAGTGTGCAGTCTGAAGATCTCTCACGTATCTCCAAGAGGACGGAGAAGAAAAATAAAATCGTCAAGCATACCGATCAGACCTTAACTCCTGCTGCCATTCTGCGAGAAGAGCACATTGATCTGTCCAGCGATGAAGATCTTGCAGATGATGCCCTTGAGCAACTGAACCAAACATGAGCCAGATGTTGAGCATGATGAAGCCTCTGCCATCTGACGCTGAATACTCGAAGGAGTTCTTTGTTGATGACCTAGAGTATCTGCCTCGCACAATATATCACATCATCAGGCGAACTCTATGGCCTATCAAAGGGCATTCATCAGCGGCCAAACTTGAAGGAGCCATGAAGACATTGGTCTTTTATGTCCTCAATGGCATCAGCTTCAATTCACAAGAATTCTTCATCCGACAATTGGCTGCGTCTGGATCTGACCTTTTTGGCCTGAAATTCTATGCTCCATGGGTCATGCGCCTCATCAAGCTACACTCCTCTGTCAACTATCAGCCCTCTGCTCGCAATCATCTGATCTTTCTACCAGAGGTTGATATGTCAGTTGAAGCCATATACCCTGAGCCTGCCAAGAAGCCTCTTTGTCTTCAAAATGTTGATCACCAAAGCTTCACTCAGCCCATGGAAGGCGTCCAAGCAGTAACACGTATCTATCCAATGGCTGGGAACACTCGTCTGCCTCATCATGCACAAACTGAAGCTACTAAGAGCACAATTGCCCAAAGGCCTAAGAAGCGCTCTCGTGTTCTAAATGACCGAGAACTTCTTGTGGCACTTCATCAGAAACAAGATAAGCATCACTTTTGGCTCAAGAGACAGATGCAAAGCCTCTTGGTGGACGTCAATCGCATTCAAAATCTTGCCACCAAGAATGCTTTTGTCACTCACGAAACCTGTCGGCGATCATGGAAGAGTTTGACGCTGCTTAGTGCTGAAGCGGATCTTCAAGACGATGGCTTCACTGAAAGATTCAAGTTTGACTCCACTCCTCCATGGAATGCTGTCCTACGTCGAACTCCATCCCTTGAAGACTCTGACTATTCTTCCTCCGCAGCAACTGTTAATGCCAGAGTGATCGATGATGAAGACGATGCTACTTCACCGCCCCCTACTTCTGCATGCATCGACACTGCACCAAGTACATCTGCGCCGCCAAACAACAACGACAACCCTACTGCTTCACCTACTCATGAGAACGAGTAGATGCTCTATGTCTTCAAACCTTTTTGGTCCTTACTGACAAAAGGGGGAGAAGTATATGAGTTTGATAGTCTTCAAGCGGGTTCATATGGGTGGTTGCTTTATATTTTGCCTAGTGTTTACAACTCTCGCTTTTGATACATTTGGTTCTTTGAGTTGTAACACTTAAACTTGATGGTCGTCTGCTACTTATTTGCTTTATCGTGATGCGATGATAAATTCCGCATGTGCGACGATAACTTATGCACTTAGATCATTCTGCAGACGTCCATTTTTCATTATGCATGTCACTCTATTTGCTATATCATTTCATGCATGATGAATTATCTTCATAAGTTGAAGAGGATCTCCACAAGTACAACCTGCCATGTGCATTTGCATTCCAAAAGCAAATTACTTATATGCACATCTTCAGGGGGAGCCTTTGCTACTTATGAAGACAATACCCTATCCTTTACAATTTCACATACTTTATCCCTGTTGAAAACTTCAACCAGTTTGTCATCAATCACCAAAAAGGGGGAGATTGTAAGTTCATCTAGTGCCACCCCTAGTTGGTTTTGGAGTATTGACGACAAAGTTGGTTGAGGGACTAATGCGTTTGTGAGAATTGCAGGATAACACAGGTAGTGTCCCTCATTGATTCGGTTTACCTACCAGAGATGACCCCTAAAAATGTATGAAGACATTGACGACAATGGTGGTATGTGAAGATATTCATATTGAAGACTATGACATGAGAAGACATTGAGTGAAGACTATGGAGCGCGAATACTTTGTGATTTTGTTGTTTCCTTTTCTTCTTTGATGAGTCATAGGAACCACCGTACTGTTAAGTGGGGTCCAAGTGAACAAAGTCAGAATGACTGAAGTGATGCTCAACCCAAATCCTATGTCTTCGAGCGAAGACAATGAGAGCAAATCTTATCCAGAGTTGGATGAGTCAGCTTTGCTTGTAGCCCAAGTAAAGTTGCCGTGTGTGTTTGAAATCTGACCGTTGGAACACGTGTCAGTTCCTTACTGACCTAGGGTCATTTCGGACATATCAGATCGGGTTGCCCAATGGCTATAAATAGCCCACCCCCTACACCATAAATTGGTGGCTGCTCAGAGTTAGTACACGGCTTTTGTCATTTGAGAGCAACCCACCTCGAAGCCTTTGAGAGAGAGAAATCCTTGCGAGGACGAAGCCCAAACACCGAGAGCCAAAGAGTGTTAGGCATCACTGAAGTCTTTCTGTCTGTGTGACCTGAAGACTTATTACACTTGAGGACTGTGAATCCTCCAGCCGGTTAGGCGTCGCGTTCTGAGCATCCAAGAGTCATTGTGGATTGCCGGTGAACGAAGTCTGTGAAGGTTCGGAAGTCTACCTTGAAGACTTACCAGAGTGATTGGGCGAGGACTGTGTGTCCTTAGCTCAAGGGGAATACGGTGAAGACGCGGTCTTCTGAGTTGAATCTTAGCCTCCCTAACCAGACGTACAGTTGTCACAGTAACTGGAACTGGTCCAACAAATCCCGTGTCTTCAACAAGTGACTGGTTCTATCCTCTCCCTTCCTTACTTAGAGTTTGTCTTCGTGAAGTCATTGCCTATCTGTCGTACCTGTTTGACTTCATTGCTTGACTACTATCGTTGATTGGCTTCATACTATCTTCCATCCTGATCCTTACTACTTAGCTGCTATTAGTCCTGTACTTTCACATCATTGCATACTTGACTATGGTTTGCTTGTTGTAGTTTATCTTCCGCTGCATATCAATTAGGTCATTTCTATTGTTTGTCTTCAAAACTTCCATGTTTTGAATACTTTCATAAAAATTGCCTATTCACCCCCCTCTAGTCGATAACTAGCACTTTCAGTTGTAGTTGAACTACTTTAGTTGTAGTTGAAATAGTTTAGTAAGTAAATTAATAAACTAGTTGAACTAGTTGAATTAATAGAACTAATGTATTTTTAGCAAGATAATTAATATAACTAGTTGAACTACTTTTTTAGAAAGAACTAGTTTTTTTTCTATTTGTAGTAAGTTTATATTTAGTAAGAACTAGTTGAATTAATAAAACTAGTTGAACATGTCATATTTGTTGTTATTTTTTAGTTTAAGCAATTATTCAGGATGTATTAGTGATAACTTATATGGTTTCAGGTGACCACCGTCGTCCCCGTCACCGACCCCCTCCGACATCCCCGCCGTCGTCCCAGTCACCGACCCCCTCCGACATCGAGGTGAGACCAGCCAAATATCCTTGTATATCTTGTGCTGTTGCTCAAATAGGATATGTGGTTGCCCAAGTGGCCGTTCATGTTCAGTTTACATCTCTGAGTGGCCTATGTTTTGCCGGAGTGTTGATTAATTTCGCAAGGAGGTTCTTGGAAGTAACATTCAGCGAAAGGCAAGAATTGGAGACAGGCTAATCTCCATTCTCCATAATGGAGAGTCAGGGGCTATCTTGTTTTTTGCTATTTTACCTTAGAAAATGTAGTAGGTCTTAATCGAATGTAATAGGTCCTATGAGGTACAATATATGTTTATTATGTGGTAATGTGTTAGAGTTGATAATGAGGAGTACTTGTGATTACGACTAGTGACCAATTTGATATGTGATGTCATTGATGAAAACGATGATCTTGAGGAGGTGTTATATGACAATGATGTATTATGATGATAAGTTGTTAATGATATGATGATGATGATGATATTATTATATCATTGGGTGAAAGAACCGCGGATTAGTTTCAAGTGGATGGACATCCACTTGAAACTAGTCCACGGTTCTTTCACCCCGTGATGTAATAACTCATTATGATGTAAAAACAATCTCTAAATTCCTGTTGTATGAAAACTTGTGTAAAGGTGTATGAATACAACATGAAATAAAAAAGAAATAAAATACTAAATAATAGTAGTAGCGCGGGAAAGGAGAAGCGCTACTACTAATTACCAGTAGCGTTGTTCTGAAGAAGCGCTACTACTAAGTCAATTTAGCAGTAGCGTGGATCTAGGCGCGCTATTGCTAAGCATTAGCTGTAGCACCTTATCAGTAGCGCTCCTGCCCGCGCTACTGATAGGCCTAAAACCCGCGCTGCTGCTAGGCTTTTTCCTAGTAGTGGAATGTTGGAAGTGTAGGCATGCTCTGATGGCTCTCTCCACGAATGGATGATTGGTGGAGGGGTATATATAGCCTCCACACAAAATCTAACCGTTATACACAATTTACCAAACTCGATGGGACCGAATACTAAAACTCGGTCAGACTGATTTAGTTCAAAATGTGAATGTTAGGCTTTTCGGTGGGACCGATATGATTAACTCGGTGGGACCGATGTGCTAGGGTTACGGTAAAACCTCAACTCAGTTTGACCGATTACACAAACTCGGTGAGACCGATTTTGGTAATAAGCAAAACAGAGAGTTGGTCAAGCAAACTCAGTGGGACCGATTGCATATCTCGGTGAGATCGAAATGATTGCAACAGGTAACAGAGAGTTTGCAAGCCCATCTCGGTGAGACCGAGATCCCATCGGTGAGGCCGAACTGGTTAGGGTTTCTGGCAGTGGCTATGTCAAGTGAACTCGGTGGCGCCGGATAGATCAAATCGGCGGTGCCGAGTTTGACTTTAGGTTTAGGACATATGTGGATATGAGAAAGTGGTTGAGGGCTTTGGATCATATCACTAAGCACTTTGAGCAAGCAAGCCATTAAGCAACGCCTCACCCCATGTTGATAGTATTGGCTTTCTTATGGACTCAATGTGATCTTAGATCACAAATGAAAATGTAGAGTCTTGAGCTTTTGTGCTTTTGCGAATCTTCTGTCCTTAGCATCTTGAAGGGGTTCCACATCCTCTTGTCCATGCCACTCAACTGTTGAACTCATCTGAAATATACTAGATGAAAATATTAGTCCAACAAGAGATATGTTGACATTAATTACCAAAATCACCCAGGGAGCACTTGTGCTTTTAGAAGCCCATTGTGGTTCTAATCTCCTTCCTTTAATTCTCCCGTGACGATTAGCTCTAGGTGACGAAGCACTAACGGATCATGAAGGCTGCACGCTTGCAACCAAGCAGAGAGGTCGTGCTTTCTGTCTTTCATTTGAGGGACTGTTCGTGGGTGGTTCGCGGGATCGTTCATCGACGGTTCGAGGGACTCCAAGTACAATCTACACCGACACGTTCTTCTTCCGCTGCAACTCAGTGACGGTAATGATCGTGATCCCAACCCATTATGCATCTTCATATTAATCTTGGGTGTGTGTAGGCGCGTTTTTTTTGTTTTTCTACTACGCTTTCCAATAAAAACTCCTTGACACATTTTACGATACGGAGATGTCGTTACCTCCCGTTGTTCCTCTGGAGATCCGATCTGGAGTCTAATTTGGGCTTCTGAAAGGGAAATTCGTCGTCGTCATCACCAACTTTTTTTCCAACAACATATTAATGATGCTCTTCCCTATGTGTGAGTAATTCCCTTGTAGACACATAGAGGTAGATAGAAATTGGATGGGATTTCTTATGTAATAGATGTCTGATTTGTTAGGGCTTGATGGCTACTAGCCAATTTGTTATGAGATTGATGTTCCTATGATTTTACTATGCTTAATGCTTAACACTAGGGCCTGAGTGCCATGATTTCAGATTTGTGTTCTTGTCTTCTTGATCTTATCTGCAAGTTGTATGCACTCCTTATTGTTTTGAACTCTAGACCCCAAAATGACAATAATTGTGATATCAACAAGGATGGCTTTACCTTGAGGATTACATGTATTCATTGATTGTTAATGCTTTGGTCCAGTTCTATATTAAAAGGAGCGCTTTAATTACCCTTATTTTTCATTAGGATCCCACTGCAACGGGGGTTAGGACAAAAGATGTTGTATAAGTTCTTATCGCAAGCGCGGACAACTACATAAGAAATACATGCCTACATATATATGATTGATGAATTGGAGCTAGGTTGTTGCTCTATGTTATGACTGGTACATGATGAATCTCATCCGAAAAAACCCCTTCCATGCATATGCTTGTTACTATTGTTGCTCTCTCGAAAATCACTACTGTTGTGAACTGTTACTTTTCTACAATACTATTATTGTTACTACTGTGTTGTCGCTGCCATCATATTACTTTGCTACTAATAAATTATGCAAGCAAGTTATCTATCTAGGTGCGGTTGAATTGACAACTCAACTACTAAAGTTTATAAATATTCTTTGACTTCCCTTGTGTCGAATCAATAAATTTCGATTGAAATACTTTCCTTGAAATTTTTTGTGATCCCTTATACTTGTGAGTCATCACTACGGTATAAAAATTTCTAGTGCCCTACAACCACCGTTTTTGGTGCTCTATTAGAGCATCTCCAACTGACCCCCATAATCCTTTAGAGGAGAAAATAAAAACTGGTTTTCCTCCTCTAAACCAAAATTAGTCGAAGACCTAAAACCGTTAGTGGAGGATAAAATTTACTCTGAGCGGTCACCGATGCTTAAATATACTCGACCTCCGGCCGCGGAGTAAAACATTCCCACTCGACTTCGCCTCAACTACCACCGCCGCTGCTGCCCAATCCATTTCAGCGCATCCCCAACCTCACCCACATCCACTCCGCCGGCGCTAACCCAACCACCGCTCCCCGTCGTCCATCCTTAGCGCTCGACCCGTGGATCCATGCTGCCATGAACGTCGTCGTGCCGGCGCACCCTCCTCCCACGATGACATATCCCACATCCCCGACCTGCCGCCTCCGTCATTGTCGGAGCCAAATTGCACCGGCATGGGGCAGCGCCGGTGTGGGATGTTGGTGGCGGAGATATACGACCACGACATCGGCAAGCGCTACTGGCTTGGCTCCTTCCACTCCGCGTCGTAGGCGATGCACACATACGACATCAAGTCGGTGCATCTCTATGGCGTCGTTGCCTATTGCAACTTCCCCCATGGCCCACCGCCATTGGAAGCGCGAGTGCCTCGCGGGGGAGCAAGCCGATGAGGACTACATGGCAGAGCTCCGCCACCGCTACCCGACGCGCGCTGAGGTAGAGCGCCAGTTTGTACGGGGAGTAGGCGGTGGGGGGGATGGAGATCATTGATCTCTCTAACGACTCTGACGGCGACAACGACGGTGACTCGAGATCGAGTCAGATAGCGAGTAGTTTTAGTGAGTTGTAGTCAAAATTTTGGTTAAGTTATCTGAATTTTTATATAAAATATTTTGAATTCCCATCAAATTTCGTTTTAGCAAGTTTATGTAGTAGTTTGAACCAAACCTATGTCTTTTTAAAACATATGAACTTTAATCAACTGAAATAATAGATACATCGTTCATGAGAAAAGGTACAATTTAATTCATAGGCTCCTTAAACCAATCAACACTAGAAGAAAAACTAGTTAATATAGTGTGCTCGTTCGCAACTTTATTTGCTTCTCTATTACAATGTTTGAACCTAGAAATAGCAAAATCACAAGCTAAGAAATTAGCAATCATAAAAACTGCAGCCGCTCCTCCCACCGACCGTCCGCCATTATTCATGGTTTCAATGACCTCTAGATTATTAGAATTTATAACGAGACGATTGCATCCCGTCCGTTGCGCTAGGGATAGGCCAAATCCAGGAGCCCAAACTTTTGTTGTTAGAACGTTCATACAATGATCTATCTTCCAGAAACCTTCTGCAATAAAGTTAGCTACCCCCTCCCCATTATAGTAGCCTTTGGAGATGAAGCAACAACATAATTAGTCGTAAGAGCTTGTATCCCCATTGAAATTTGTTTGACATCTTGAATGCTCATTGAAACTTGTTTGGCATCTTGAATGCTCTTCTTATGCACTAGTTTGCGCCTTTTCCACCAGAAATACTAGGATATAATGACAATCATCTCTAATATTCTGGAACTCCATAATAGATAAATCCTGATATGGCATATGTAACAAAAATTCTAAAATAGTCTCACAAGTGCCATTCATTTTTTTTTTTGCGCAGCTAAGTATTGGCGGTTGGTCAAGAACAATCATTTTTTAGACGCGCAAATATAATCCTATAAATGGTACTCGGACCTCTCTGAATTTTAAGAGATCAATTAGAGGTGCTCTTATACATCATCTGTTGGAGATTATACATATTTGTTTGGAGGTACTCTAACCCTGTGGCATTTCATCATATTGAAGCACTTCAGGGGAGAAAACAGAACTCACCCAACCTGCCGACCGTGCCCGAGCAGGCGAGCTGCGCTCAGTTCACGCGCCGCACCGGCGGCCGGCCGAGGTCGCGTCCCTCTCCGTCCACCCTGCGCCCCGTTCCGCCCACCGTAGCGCTCCCGCCCTCCGCGGCGCTTCCCTTGCCTCCGCCGCGTCCCCGACCTCCGCCGAGCTCCCTCGCCTCGCATACCTAGGTTCTGCTCGGACACCGACGGCGGCGCCCCGGCTCGGCGCAGGGAGAAACGGTGAGTCATTCCGGCTGTTGCGTCTCTCTCTACTTCCCTGCTTCCCGCTTTCGATCTTAATAGGTTTAGCCTCAAGGATTCAATTCTCCTTTATTGATCGATTCCAGATGGCCGCAAAACTTGAACAATCTTCTCCTGCCCGACAACCAAAGCCTGTCATGTCACCATCTTTACCTCCCAAGCTGTCAATGTTCGGGGCAAAAGCTGGATTCGTCATACCAAAAAACAAGATACCAGGCTCAATGATTATCCGCAAGGTTGAAGCACCAACTGTCCCCAAGGAAGAGAACCCTAAACCTCTCAAAAGAAACACAAAGTGGGGGCCTGATCTTACCTCCGATCCTGCCGTCAGGAAAGCCAAAGCTCTTGCTTACCAGGTACAGTAACCGTTTTGAGCTCAAGTATTATCTAGTGCTCTCCGTCCATGTATGTACTTAGTGGGACGTATAGCACATTCTCAGAGTACCTTTTTGTTTGTATGACATTTGCTAAATTATATCTATGCTATTAGCAATGCAGAAAGGATAACATTGAATTTTTAACTATGGGAAACAGGACTTTGCATCAGTATAATCCTCTGATATTGCAATGCAGACAACTGGAACACTTCTTTACTGTTAAGCATGCAAGAGTTTGTGCAACTATGTTTTTGTGTATCTTTAGCAAACTCAGGCAGCTGTCATGCTCATAGTTGCATTTCTACATTCAATCATTAACAGTAGAACCCTGCATTGTGCATTCTTCTTCTTGGGCATGCTAAGACGTGTTGTCAATAGTTCCAGATCGCATTCAGTCATAAGGATCTACCCCTTGCAATCATGTATTCTTAAAACACCTGTTTTTCTTCATAGCCTGCGAACCAGTATGTGATTTGCATTTAGATATGTTCAACGATGTGGATACGTTTATTTAGTTACTTTAGCAACCATAGAACCAGCTTGACACCTTGTGTCATTTTGTATGACTAGAAAGTCTTGTAAAGTTGTAATACATCTTACTGAGTTGCTTGTAATTCTACATTTCTGTCCAAGCAAGGCCCAAGTATGATTACGGTAGTTCCTCTTCCTCTGGCCAGACAGAATAGAGCATTTTCTTGTGATTCTTTCATGTAGGAAGCTTCAATTGCCAGGTGTCATTAATTCATTATAGTGCATGAGCAGACTAGAGTGGAGCAGATTACAAAGGAGCTGACATCTGGAGCTCTAGTGATAGGAGGAAACGAAGGCTCATTGATTACGGTGAAGGGTTCAAGTTCTGATGGTGCTGACAATCCAAAAGAGAATGAGGTATTCGTTGAGTGACCACCGTGCTTTCGCACCCTTTCTATTGTTCACAACGTTTGGATCTAGTTTAGTATGTATTTTCGTAACTGGTAACCCCAAGTGCATGCTTTGTAGAGGAAATGAGTTGTACAATCAAATTATGCTCTATTTGATATGCTTTTGGAGGCATGTTGGTTGGTGCTTATGGTTATGTCGAAACAATTATATGCTCTCGTTTGATAACTTCTTTCATTTTTGTTTCGTGGCAGGGGAAGATTAAACTCTTGGAACTTGAAAAACGGGAAATTATTGGTAAGAGAAGTTGTTCTCTTACTCTGTCTTTCACTTCATATTTTTCTGAATAAAGAACTACTGCTGTGTCAGTGCATCCTGTCTCTGATGGAAGGTTGCTTCCTCAAGGGGGCATACCATGTTCAATATTGCTTAAGCATATTAATTATGCAGGGACTGAATGCCTCTGTAGTAGACTGTTAGTCATGCTTTGTTGTATTATGTCTTAAAGAAGTGTGTTATTAACTTGACTGTGTATTCATTGTAGGAGAAATACTCCAACTAAATCCAGCATACAAGGCTCCTGATGACTACAAGCCATTACTTAAGGAGACAAAAATCCCTCTGCCTGTATGTAAATGCACTGCTGTTTAATGCTTATTGATCAGTTTCAGTTTGCACTTGTACTAGTAGCTGTTTCACTTGTTTGTAGTGGTGTCCATCTTCTATTCATATCTGAAGGTTCTCATGTCAGCTTTTTAGTGCCATCTGCTAGTATAATGTATCACGGTTAACGAATACCTTTTTAAATAAAATCTAAATCTGGGTAGATAACAAATTTGGTTTGCTTTCTCTCTATATAAATGTGTTGCATTTACCTTTTGCTGTTGGCTATTGTAGACAGAAGCACATCCAGGACAAAACATCGTTGGAATTCTTATAGGACCTGAGAGAAATACCCAGAAGCGACTACAGGAGGTATTAATGAGTCATTCTTGGAAACCTACATTTTAATTGGTTGAAACATTAATGAGAATACTATTGTTTCTTAGAATGTATCGTTACATCATTTATCATATGCCAGGAAACTGGAGCTAAAATACGAGTTTACGGGACTAAGAAAGGCAGTGGTGAAAAGGTAAACTTGTTTTCTTGATTCCTTTAACTTATAATAACATTTTTGTTCTCCATGTAAGTGAGAGCAGTATGTCATACCCTCGTACTGTACATTGATGGACAAACTATTATGACTTGTTTCAAACTTCTTAAATGTGTTGTTTGTGCTCTGGTATAGCTTTGTATTTGGTGCTGTTTCGTATACATCTTTAATGCAAAGTATTCAGTTGGACATGCAATCCCTCGAGCATAGATTTAGTAAACTGTATTGAGTTGAAACAAAACAAAAATGCTGGACCTTTGTTAATCTTTTGCTCTTGATCTTTGTTCTATCGCCTAATCGAAAATGTTAATTAGGATCATTTCCACGGCAGACCTTTAGACACACTTTCTGTTTAAGCTTTACTTTTAGGGACTGTGATAACTATGATGCTCAAGTGCTAAACACATCTTTTCCTTGATTATTTACTCTTTTATTAGCAAGTAATCCTGATAGCGATTTCAGCACAACTACGTCAACTGAACACCTAAATTTGTTATTCATGCTCAGGCTGAGGTTCGCCAGCCAGATATACATGAAGCGCAAGCTGCTTATGGGGACATATACATACATGTGTCAGCTGACTCTTATGACAAAGTTGATGCTGCAGTTGCGTTGATTGAGATGCTTCTTACTCCTGTCTCAGTAAGTTCAGAAGCTTGGTCTTATATTTGTAGTTGTAATATGCTGTCAATTGACCACCAAATCATTTTAACATTGTCAGGTAAATTCAACAGATACTCCAGAAACAGCTATTGTTTCTTCGGCAGTTACCTCTAGTGGTGTAAACCCAGCTGATATGCAACAGGGGCAGAGCACCACTTCTCAGCCGGGCTTATTTCAGTACCAATCACATAGTGCTCATTGGCTTTCCATTTCTCAAACCAGTGCTCCATCAATTCCTTCCTCAGGGCCTACACCGAGCTCATTACCCAACAATTCTTTGCAGCTGCAACCTCCTGTTGGTTCTTTCAGCATGCCACCATATACAGGACAACCTCCTCACATGAATTTTATGCCAAGAAACACACCACTTTTTCCTGGATTTCAGCCATCAATGCCGAACAATCAACAACCTTCACAGCAGTTCCAAGTCAACCCCTCCATTGGACCACCTTTTGGCCAACCACCTGGAAATGCTTACAACCCACAACCATTGACATCTTCCGCAGCGCCACTGCCTGTTAGACCCCTTCAAACACCCCATGCGTCTGGAGGATGGCCAACTTTCTCCCCTGCTATGGCACAATCCCAGAGACCTTCACAAGGTGCACCAAGTTTTATGCCAATGAGACCTCCTATTTCTGTCTCGCCAGTTCCATCGGCGCCTTCTCAGTCAAATATGTCCACCAGCTATGGAACTCAGAATCCACCAAGAGCAAACTTCACTCCTTCAGCAACATTACATTCCAGGCCTCCTGGTGGCCCCCAGTCTTTTCCTCCAGTTTCATCTCATGGTCCTATGTCGGTGCAAGTACTATCATCTCCTGTTGGGGCGCCACCGCAGCAAACTTACCCGCCATCGATGCAAATGCGTCCTCCCATGTCAACACCTCCTCAAATGAGAGGCACACTTTCACCTTTCCCTCAAGCTGGACCAACACCTGGCAATGCACAAGTGGCACCTTCATCGCGCCCGCCTGCTGGTATGCACGGATTGTCTTTCTCAAGTTCAGCAAACACGGGCTACAATCAGACATCTATAGCTGCTTTCAGACCTCCACGTCCAGCCACAGGCGATTTTACCTTTAGGCCTCACGTGCCACCTTCGGCGGACCATCCAGCTTCAGCGGGACAAATGGGAGCTCAGGCTAACTCTCCATTTGGTTTACCTCAAGCACCGCAGTTCCGTCCTGCCAACCATAGCCCCATTTCCCCAGTTCAAGGTTTCCAAAGGCCTCCAGATGGAAGTCATATGGGTCAGGCTCGGATGCATGCTCCACCTCCACACTTCCACGGGACCTTCCCTGGGAATCCACCTGCTCATGAATCACCTAACGGGTTTCGACCATTTCCTCCAGCAAATCCATCAAACAGAATGCCGTTTCATTTCTTGCCACCACAGCAGAATCCATTTCCAGCTGCAAACAGGCAAGGTGGCCCAAATCCGATATACGATCCTTTCGCGCCAACATCCGTGTCAGGGGGGAGCAAAGAAGGCGGCGGCTGACCCTGTCTACTGAGGATCTCATGGCATCAGTTGGCTCGAAAGGACGAGACGTTGATGTCATCTCTGTCCTGGAATCAAAGCTGCGATGTGAAGGGAGTTGAGCCTTGAGCGGTCAAGGTGCTTAACTTGCACCATCGCTCTCCCTCTTTTTGTTTTGACAGAAGAACACCGGGTCGAAGGAGACATTTCTTGCTTTTGCAGCTATTTGTACGTTCAAATCCTCCATTAAAGAAAGAAACAAAGATGCCTGTGCTGTTTTGCTCTTCAAGCAAGCGAAACTCATACCCGGATCACTTGCGTTTGTTTACAGCAATTTATGTAGTACTGCCTTGCTTCCAGTGCAGCCCTAAAATATTCTTGTGCCAGCATTGACATGTAACCGAATCTATAAGTGTCTACACAGTAGGAAACAAGAGATGATGAGATGAATTCCCCTCCCTTTTCTTCCTTCCCCGAGTAGCTAAAAGCAGCGTGTCCTATCCACTAACCCAAGTGGAAACCAAGCCTTCTGTGGTTCAAAAACGTGGAGTCTGGTTTTGATCATCGTTTGTCATGACTTCTTTTTAAGTTAGTTGATTTTCGTTTGGTAAGTTTGTTTGCTTGGAGTTGGACATCACGTATAGTTCATGTATGCCGTGTTTCTATTACTCGTTTCATGGTTATTTCAATCATCTGATTTGCTCGAACGTCACATGGTTCACGGATGGCGTTAGCGGTTCAAACATGCGGAGTCTCGTTCCAATCATCATCTATCAGTTTTTCCAAACCCGGATTTGGGCTTTAATCATTGTTTGTAACAACTTTTTGGGGCAAGTTAGTGTTTCATCTCGTGGTTGGAAAGGATCAAGAGTTAAACTAGAGGGGGTGGGGTGGGGGTGAATATGAGACTGATTTTTTTTTTGGGTTTAATTTCTAAATTTTAGGGGCAAAGAGGATAAAGCACGTTCTCTATGCAATCTACGTCGAGAACAACCTATATGATAAGCAAAGCAACAAATTAATTAGCAAGCCAACAAGCAAACAAAGCAAATAAAGGGACGGAACGGAAAACCACAAGTGAGTCAAGGACGCGGATGTATCTCGGAGTTCACACTCTTGGGGGAGTGTAGAGGTGCTGCCAAACCTCCGGAACACCATCAAGTGGATCATCTTTTTTTTTTCCTTTGAGTTACCCCCACCAAATGAGTCTCAAATCACTCGGGGTTGGTCTTACATCCCGGAGCACACCATAAACAAGAAAGCTTCCGGGCCTTAACTCCTACCCCTTGAACCACAAACTCCAAGAGTAACAAGTGTTTGGTGATGAAATCGAGTATGGATCATGAATTGATACTGCAAAAATGTAGACTGGACCTTCCTCTTTCAGTCCTCAAAATATGGTTGAGTTTGAGCGGAGGGATTGAGAGTATTTAAGCTATTGAGGGTTTGGAATGGTGGAGCAGCTCAAGGCACTAGGTTTTTTTGGTTGGAGGTGGAAGGATGAGCTTTTATACCCCGACCCCTCAAAGCGATTGTTGCCCCCTGGCCTCATGTGCACAACGTTAGCCGAGTAGAAAATCCTAGACCCCGTGTGCACAACGTTAGCCGAGTAGAAAATCCTAGACCCCGTGTGCACGAGGGTCAAGAGCCCCATGTGCACGGGGTGCCTAGTAAGTTTTCCACTTGACCCGTGGGCACAGGGGGTAAGGAGACCCATGAGCACAAGATGCCGAGAGATATTTTCATGGACCCCGTTGCCACCCCTCGAACAAGACAGGCGTTGCTCCGATGAGGCGCCCGTCGTCCAGCCGCCTCCCTGCGTCGGCATCCTCCGCCAGGATGCTCCTTGGTCGCCGGGTCGAGCCGCCCATTAACCACCCCCGCGCTCTGATGCGTCTCAGCTCAATTTCATCCCCAAGATATTCGACAAATTTCTTCACCCATTTTTATGATGTCCCAAAGAATCCGCGTTGAGATTGTGTGTGCTCACATCGTAAGCCATCTTCCGTTGAAGATGAACTCTTATTGAGTACTTTTCAAGGACTCATCGTTGACGAGGATGAAGAACTTGAATGATGATTGCTTTGTATACATGCATGATGGCAAACAAGAAACCGAAGTGGGGAGATTGGCATTTTGTACTCCGCCGGAACAATCAAACCGGTCAAGACAAGCTAAGGATGACTATTTTGGAGAGAAACCGGTATACGGTTTTAAAACTTTTAGGAGAAGGTTCTGAATGTCAATGGGTTCGTTCTTCCGCATTGCTCATGCCTTCAAAGATCATTGCTCCTACTTTGTGCAAAGAAGTAACACAACTAGTAAACAAGGTTACAATACTTTGAAGAAGGTTTCAACAGTGGTGAATGGCACAGAGCACTTGCATTACGAGTTTGGAAGATTTTGTGGAGTCTACCATTTTCAGAGAAGAATATCTCTTATCTCCTAATAAAGAGGATACTGCAAGACTTCATATGGGTGCATCAAAGGGCTTTCCTGTTATGCTTGAAAGAATTGATTGCATGCATTGTTGGAAGTAAAAGAATTGTCCTACAACATTAAGTGAACAATTCAAATGGAAAGATAAAGACGCAACCATAATTCGAGAAGTTGTGGCATCAAATGACCTTTGGATTTGGCTGTCCTATTTTGGATTGTTAGGGTCTAAAAATGACATGAATGTTTTGCAAATGTCTCATCAGTTGGCAAGGATTTCTATTGGAGAGGCACCACCGGTGAATTTCGAAATCAATGGGCGTCAATACAACATGAGATACTATCTTGCTGATGACATATTGTTGTAGGGTGGAACCCTAAGTGGAGATATTTTCACACTTGGAGGGGGGAAAGAATGAACTCCAACAACACAAAGAGGAATTCACTCAAACAAAAACCCAATTACACATCCACTAGAATAACACACACATAGATCCACAAGATACAAGAACAATCCAAGGAAACAAGCACAAAGGTAAAGTTCTTCCCACTCCTAAGGAGGTGAGGTCTTGATGGTGGTCTTCTCCAAAAGGAGGTCTTGATATCCATTGGGATCTTCTCCTAGGAGGTCTTGATCTCCAAGAGGTGGCATATGAGCAAAGCTCTCTTAGTATCTCAAATATACTTTGCTAACCCTAATCAAATGGCCTAGGTACAGAATATATAGGTAGGTGGAGTAGGGGGCGAAGTGGAGGCCCAGAAAAATGGCCTCAGTTGGAAACTTAATGGGCCCGTGCGCACGGGGTGCTACAACGGCCGAGGCCCGTGTGCATGGGGTCTGGAGGTCGTGCGCATGGGGGTGTGCATCTCGGTTATAGAAGCCTCCTGGGAGGCCCGTGCGCACGGGGTCTTGGGGCCCGTGGGCACGGGGTCGCCTGGGAGGTGCTGACTTGCTCTTGTTGGGTTCCTCCTTCTTCCTCGTGACCTCTGGTTGCTTCTCCTACTCCTTTGGGGTGTTCCTTAGCTGCTTGGTGGCGTTCGTCTTCGTACCTAATGACACATAGCATGTTTTGGTGAGGTAGCATCCCAGTTCCATTCATATCCATATCGATCTCGAATAGGAGTGGGTTCACCTCGGTTTCGATGACACGTGCTCAAGCTCTTGTCATAGGTCCATGTGGTGCTTGGTGTGTTGGTGTAGAGTCTATGGGGATGATCGAAGGATGCTTCGCATCATCTCCTCCCCCCCTTGAGATCCGTCCTCAGATCGTGATCTTCATCATCATGGTATGGGGACAAGTCCTTGACGTTGAAGATGTCACTTACATTGTACTTGGCACGTGGGATGTCGATCTTGTAGGCATTGTCATTGTATCATGCTAGCACCTTGCACTAGTAGAAAACATGGCTTTTGTTCGGGCCAGATAAGCCCATTAGTCCCGGTTCAGTCACGAACCGGGACCCATGGGGGCATTGGTCCCGGTTCGTGAGGCCAGGGGGCCTGCCGGGCCTCGTGGGGGCATTGGTCCCGGTTCGTCTGGCCCCTTTGGTCCCGGTTAGTGGGACGAACCAGGACCAATAGGCCTCGCTCCTGGCCCACCACCATTGGTCCCGGTTGGTGGCTTGAACCGGGACCAAAGGCTGCCCTTTAGTCCCGATTCAAGCCACGAACTGGGACCAATGAGATGCCTATATATACCCCCTCGCGTAAGAGCAGAGCACACTGCTCTGTTTTTTCTGGCCGACGAGGGGAGAGGGCTTTGTGGTGCTCTAGCTTACCTCCTATGCACACGAGGTGTTCGATGGAATGCCCTAGCCACACTACTTAAGCTTTCTCCTCTCCAAGCTCGACCTCCAAGCTACATTTTCCTCAATATTTGTCTAGTTTTAGTGGTCTGCCACGTCCCATCCCCGTCTTCACCACCGTCGATCGCCCGCGCCGATCTCGTCGCCGGCACCACCGTGGTGAGCCTCTTGTTCTTATCTTCTTTCTGAAAGGAAAAAAAATTCTTACTTCTATGTTTAGATAGATACTTGTATAATTTTCTTACTTTTATTACTGCTTCTTATTATATAGTGCGATGGTTTTGGTATCCGCCCCCGTCGGCCCTCGTCCTGTCTATGATTCAGATGTGGTATATATTATCTTTATAATTATTTGGTTCATTTATTGTTTATGACAATTATGCCGACCAACGTGACATAGATTTTATTTATCTAGGAGGTATGTGAACAGTAAATTCCAACCGATCCTATTGTCGAGAGGTTAAATATAGTTGAAGAAGAAAACAATTTCTTGAAGGAAAAAAATTAAAAAATTGAGGAGGAGAAGATAATATTGGAGTTGCATGTTGCAGATGTCGTCGATGATCACAAGATCAAGATGGATGCAATGCGTTTGAAGATTAGAAAGATTAGAAAGATTAGAAAATATGCCATTCATACCGAGGCTTGGTATCATTATGTTGTTGGATCAATTGTTACCTTGGTTGCGATTATGATTGCATTCGTTTTCGCATTGAAATGTTTTACATAGTTTCAATGTATGGTTTAATTAATTAGATGCTCTGAAGAGCTATATGTTGTCAGATGAGAACTATGTATGTACTTTGGTTTTAATGTGATGATGAACTTCTATTAATTTGGTCACTTAATTATCTATTCATGATGTTCTGTAATGGTTTTTGACCTAATGCATGCAGATGAGCCAGCAATGGATGTATGGTGACAGACACACCTCTGAGTACATTAAGGGCGTGCATAATTTTCTCGAAGTGGCTGAGGCAAACAAGCATAATGGTTTTATGTGTTGTCCATGCCCTGTATGTGGGAATACGAAGTCTTACTCTGACTCGAAAACCCTTCACACCCACATGCTTTATAAGGGTTTCATGCCACACTATAATGTTTGGACCAAGCACGGAGAAATAGGGGTTATGATGGAAGACAACGAAGAAGACGAGGACGATGACAACTATGTGCCCCCTGAATACGGTGATGTTGCAACAGGGGAAGCTGCTGAAGATCAAGAGGAACCATATGATGTGCCCGATGATGATCTCCGTCGGGTCATCGTTGATGCAAGGAGACAGTATGAAAGTCAAAAGGAGAAGCTGAAGTTCGATCGCATGTTAGAGGATCACAAAAAAGGTTTGTACCCCAGTTGCGAAGATGGCAACACAAAGCTCGGTACCATACTAGAATTGCTGCAGTGGAAGGCAGAGAATGGTGTTCCTGACAAAGGATTTGAGAAGCTACTAAAAATATTAAAGAAGAAGCTTCCAAAGGATAACGAATTGCCCGACAATACGTATGCAACAAAGAAGGTTGTATGCCCTCTAGGATTGGAGGTGCAGAAGATACATGCATGCCCTAATGACTGCATCCTGTACCGTGGTGCGTACAAGGATTTGAACGCATGCTCGGTATGTGGTGCATTGCGGTATAAGATCAGACGAGATGACCCTGGTGATGTTGATGGTGAGCACCCCCGGAAGAGGGTTCCTGCCAAGGTGATGTGGTATGCTCCTATAATACCACGGTTGAAACGCCTGTTCAGAAACAAAGAACATGCCAAGTTGATGCAATGGCACAGTGAGGACCGTAAGAAAGACGGGAAGTTGAGAGCACCCGCTGACGGGTCGTGGTGGAGAAAAATCAAGAGAAAGTACCGGGCTGAGTTTGCAGGTGACCCAAGGAACGTATGGTTTGGTTTAAGCGTGGATGGCATTAATCCTTTCGGGGAGCGGAGCAGCAATCACAACACCTGGCCTGTGACTCTATGTATGTATAACCTTCCTCCTTGGATGTGCATGAAGCGGAAGTTCATTATGATGCCAGTTCTCATCCAAGGCCCTAAGCAACCTGGCAACGACATTAATGTGTACCTAAGGCCATTAGTTGAAGAACTTTTACAACTGTGGAATGGAAACGGTGTGCGTGTGTGGGATGAGCACAAACAGGAGGAATTTAACATGCAGTGTTGCTGTTTGTAACCATCAACGATTGGCCCGCTCTTAGTAACCTTTCAGGACAGACAAACAAGGGATACCCCGCATGCACGCACTGTTTAGCTGACACCGAAAGTATATACCTGGACAAATGCAGGAAGAATGTGTACATGGGCCATCGTCGATTTCTTCCGACCAACCATCAATGTCGAAAGAAAGGCAAGCATTTCAAAGGCGAGGCAGATCACCGGAAGAAGCCCGCCATGCGTACCGGTGATCACGTACTTTCTATGGTCAATGATTTACACGTAATCTTTGGAAAGGGTCCCGACGGACTATCTGTTCCGAATGACGCCGAGAGACGCGCACCCATGTGGAAGAAGAAATCTATATTTTGGGACCTACCCTACTGGAAATACCTAGAGGTCCGCTCTTCAGTTGACGTGATGCACCTGACAAAGAACCTTTGCGTGAACATGTTAGGATTCTTGGGCGTGTATGGGAAGACAAAAGATACATCGGAGGCACGGGGGGACCTGCAACGTTTGCACGAAAAAGACGGCATGCCTCCAAAGCAGTATGAAGGTCCTACCAGCTACACTCTTACCAAAGAAGAGAAGGAAATCCTCTTTGAATGTCTGCTCAGTATGAAGGTCCCGTCTGGCTTCTCATCAAATATAAGGGGAATAATAAATATGCTAGAGAAAAAGTTCCAGAACCTAAAGTCTCATGATTGCCACGTGATTATGACGCAACTGCTTCCGGTTGCATTGAGGGGGCTTCTACCGGAAAAGTCCGATTAGCCATTGTGAAGCTATATATGTGCATTCCTCAATGCAATCTCTCAGAAGGTGACCGATCCAGAAATCATACCAAGGCTAAGGAGTGATGTGGCGCAATGTCTTGTCAGTTTCGAGCTGGTGTTCCCACCATCCTTCTTCAATATCATGACGCACGTCCTAGTTCATCTAGTCGACGAGATTGTCATTCTGGGTCCCGTATTTCTACACAATGTGTTCCCCTTTGAGAGGTTCATGGGAGTCCTAAAGAAATATGTCTGTAACCGCGCTAGGCCAGAAGGAAGCATCTCCATGGGCCATCAAACAGAGGATGTCACTGGATTTTGTGTTCACTTCATTCCTGGCCTTAATAAGATTGGTCTCCCTAAATCGCGGTATGAGGGGAGACTGACTGGAAAAGGCATGCTTGGAGGGGACTCAATAATATGCAGGGACGGTCATTCTTGGTCTCAAGCACAGTACACAGTTCTACAGAACTCTACTTTGGTGACCCCATATGTCGATGAACACAAGAACAGTCTACGCTCCAAACACCTAGAGCAGTGTGACGACTGGATTACATGTGAACACATCAGGACTTTTGGCAGTTGGTTGGAAACACGTCTCAGAGGTGACAACACTGTTTTTGATGAGTTGTACTCGTTGTCCAGGGGACCATCTTCGACTGTATTGACTCACAAAGGATACGAGATAAATGGAAATACATTTTACACGACCGCCCAAGATCAAAAGAGCACCAACCAAAATACCAGTGTCTGCTTTGATGCAGTAACCAAGAGGGGAAAGGACACTTATTATGGTTACATAGTGGACATATGGAACTTGACTATGGACATGATTTTAAGGTCCCTTTGTTTCAGTGCAAATGGGTCAATCTGTCAGGAAGCGGGGTATAGGTAGACCCACAGTATGGAATGACAACAGTGGATCCGAACAATCTTGGGTACACAGACAAACTGTTCGTCCTAACCAATGATGTGGCGTAGGTTTTCTATGTGAAGTACATATCTACCAAACCGAGAAAAAGAAAAGATAAGGAAGCAAACACATCATATGATGAGCCAAAGCGCCACATAGTTCTTTCAGGAAAAAGAGACATCGGGGGAGTGGAGGGCAAGACAGACATATCCGAAGATTATGAAAAGTTTCATGAAATTCCTCCCTTCAAAGTCAAGGCTGACCCAAGCACCCTGTTAAACGATGAAGATTATCCATGGTTACGGCACAATAAGCAAAGGACAGAAGCGAAGAAAAAGTGAATACTCTCTCTCCACGACTATTATGATGATGCCTTTGATCTAGAATATCACTGCAGTTACATGTGAAGAAATGAAATGCCTGTTGTAACAAACGAGTTTTCGTCCGAAACCCTGATACCTCGAAACAAATACTCCGTTTTGTACACAAAGTGCATCCAGTTTTTGCCGTAACCCTCTCAACTTTTTAGCACATGCTATGTGGGTGAAATGATGATGCCATGCCAAATTTCAACCTTTTCAGAGTTCATTTGAAATGCTTTTCAATTTCAGGGTCATTTAGCTCAAAGAATGAACTAATATAAAAAAGAATGAACTGGAAAACTTTTATGAAACTCTAATAGCAAAAATAGTAAACTAAAAGAATGAACTAGAAAACTTTAATGAAACTCTAATAGAAAAAAGAATGAACTAGAAAACTTTAATGAAACTCTAATAGCTACAGGAATCAACCAAAAAACTTTTATAAACCTCTACTATTATTGAAACTAAAATTATATAAAATTGATGCAACTAAAATTATATAAAATTTATGCTACTAAAATTATCAAAGTATTTTTTGTTCAAAACATTAAAAGCAAAAAGAATTTTCATAAAATAAATAAAAAAGCAAAAAAGAAAAGAAAATAAATAAGTATAAAGAAAATAAAATAAATAAGTAGAAATAAAATAAACTTTAATAAATAAGTAGAAACAAAATAAACTTTAATAAAGTAAAAAAATAAACTTTAATAAATAAATAAAAATAGCAACAATAAGTAGAAACAAAATAAAATAAATAAAGCAAAAAAAGTGCCACCTACTGGGCCAGCACGGCCTGAATACGAGTAGAAACCCAATCATGGGCCAGGATTCAGGCCCGCAGCAGGCCCAGTAGGCCGACAGGCACACAGTGATAGGTTAGGCCTGAAAGCCTGCAGTTGAGAGGAGCTCGAGAGGGTGGGCGGAACAATGCTTATAAACCACTCTCGAGCTCTCTCAACTAGCGAGGTGGGACTAAACTTTTGACGCAGGCAGCACAAGGCCTTTGGTCCCGGTTGGTAGCACCAACCGGGACTAAAGGGGTGCATTGGTACCGGTTCATGGCACCAACCGGGACCAATGCCCCCCTTTAGTCCCGGTTGGTGCCATCAACCGGGACCAAAGGCCTTTGCTTCCCGCCCTTTGGGCTGCTGAAAAGAGACCTTTGGTCCCGGTTGGTGGCACCAACCGGGACTAAAGGGTGGCATTGGTCCTGGTTGGTGCCACGAACAGGGACCTATGCTCTGGCTATATAAGCCAACACTTTGCAAAATTTCAGCAGTTTATCATTCTCCCCGCCACCGACGCCGCCCTCTGCCCCGACGCCCTGCTCCTCGTCGTCGTTGCCAGCGCCCGTCGTCGCCGTCGTCGTCGCCCGCGCCCG
>NC_041393.1:447417941-447420588 GCF_002162155.2 Triticum dicoccoides | reverse complement strand
CGCCGCCACCGCCGTCATCGTCGCCGTGGCCATCGCCATCGCCACCGCCAACCGCCCCTGCTGTGAGCCGCCGCGCCGCCCCGGCTCTGTTTTTTATTTTTTTTTATTAGATTAAAATTTTGTTCATATGTATATAATGTGTGTGTGTGTGTGTGTGTGTGTGTGTGTGTGTATGTGTGTGTGTGTGTTTGTGTGTGTGTGGCTATATGTATATTCCTCCTCCTCCTCCGGCGAGTCGGGGCACTCCGCCTCCTCCTCCGCCTGCTCCTCCAACGAGTGATCAGGGCACTCTGCCTCCTTCTCCGGCGTGTGGCGGCACTCCGCCTCCTTCTCCGCCTGCGCCGGCGTGCCCGAGCAGCCAGCCTCCTCCTTCTCCGCCTCGTCAGCAAGGGCGGAAGAGACCTGCCGCCGCTCTGGCTGCTCCGACGCGTTGTAGTCCTTCTCCTCCGCCTCGTAAGCAACGAAAGAAGACAGCCGCAGCCGCCCAGCCTGCTCCAACGTCTAGCAGTACAGCCAGAGGCGGGAGGCAATACAGATTCGGTCCATCTCTCAAGACTCCAGAGAAGTTACCATACGAGATGACCGAACAGGAAAACACGGAGATCTATCAAGCCCAAGTGAAGGACTACTTCGAAACGCAAAGAGCTAAGAAACATCCACCTCCGGAGGAGAAGATAGATCCGGTGAAAGTGAAGCGCACTTTGGATGCCCTGCAGCGACCACCACCGTCTCCGCCGCAAACCAACTATGAGCGCATTACTGAAAGGACATATAAGGAAGCAAAGTGGTCAGGAAGTACTTGCAGTGACAAAAGGTTACAAGAATGAAGAAGTGGGCAAAAATTCCCCAGCTCAGCAAACAAGCGAACCAATCGTGCCCCCCTCTCTAGGTGTCTAGCGATATTGTCGCTAATCATTCGGGGATCTTGCCCGGTACCAATCCTGCAGATTACATGCACAACGATGATGCACATTTTGATATAATGGAGGTGGACGAATTCAGATACCAGTACAGGAAGCCTCTCATCAAAGATGGAACTACTCTAACAACGATGATGCAAAGATTCCATGATTGGTATATGGAAACCCACAGAAAGTCTGGGAAGAAAATCGATACTTTGATGCTGAAAGTTAAAGAGGAGCACGACCTCATTGGAATTGAGCTGTTGTCTGTTCCATTTGAGGAGTTCTTCCAGTTTTTCAATCAAAAGGCCCTCGATAAATTAACGGTCACTTGCTACTGTCTGTAAGTACTACTTCTGTCATTAAGTCTCTATATATAGCTCAGCTCTTTCATTGCATGTATATATAATTATCCTCACTATATTATGCAGATTGAAGATCGTCGAATGTAGAAAAGCTGAAATGTATGATATTGGGTTCATTAACACAGATCTCATAGATGAATATACGGTTACATTTCATGCCAAAGAAACCGAGGACAGCTTGCTACGATCGTTGGTAATAAATCAAAACAAAGATACAATACTCTTTCCTTACAACTTCAAGTGAGTGTTACTGTATTGTGCATATTCAGTTTCCCTTAATTATTACTCGAGGTTATAGTAATTGATGTAATTGATGAGTTATGCATGCGTGCGCAGGTTCCACTATATTCTCCTAGAGATTAAGCTTGAGCAGGGACTAGTAAACGTCTTAGACTTGAGACGAAAAGATCCCGAGGACTATGCGGACATGTCTAAAATGCTCGACAAGTAAGTTGACTTGATCATTATCGCTCCATATCGGCAACTTTGTTCATTTCATGATATCAAGTAATTGTTTTCTTTGTCTCGCAGGGTTTGGAAAGTATTCACCGCACAAGTTCAGGGACTGCCGCAGGATCTGCGATGGAAATTCCCGAAAGTAAGTACTACTAGCTAGCTAGTTCCGCGCATCTCCCCGTTGATTCTAGCTACTTTCATCAATGCCATTTATAATGCTTCACTATCAGTTTGATTGACCTCTATTTCTCGTAAAGTGCGTGTGGCAGGAAGCCGGGAATAATTACTGTGGATACTACGTCTGCGAGTTCATCTACAACACGATGGCCAAGAATAGGCGGGGCTACTCTAAAAGACAATATGAAGTGCATAAGCAAAAATATTCACAAGTTTATTTTATTACCATCATTACTGTTGAGTTTCATTCATATATATGTATTGACCGCCTTATTCAAATTAGATGTGGCAGATGCGGAATGAACTCCTACCACAAGATCGCATGCGAGCAATTCAAGAGGAATTGGCTGGATTCTTTCTTGACCACATCATCAATAAAGCCGGAGAATACCATGCATGTGGAAGTTGACTTCGTATGTTAGGGTATTGTAAGAGATCTTACACATTGTATATATATATGTAGCCAATAGCATCGAAAGATATACAAAAACTTGTTGTTCGACAAATCTCTCGGAGAAGGAGAGGTCGATCACTTCTCTCTGTATATGTTCATGACGATCTTCTGTACTTAATGGTTTCCTTCATTTGCTTACTAGCTAGCTAGTGTGTCGAGTCCTCTCTATGCATATAGTACGTAGCATCAACCAAGCACGGAGATAAGAGAGGACACTTCTCTCTATTAGCTAGCTAACACAACATATGAAACCCCTAAATTAACCCTACAAAACCCCCCAAAACCCCAAACCA
>NC_041393.1:447274746-447417759 GCF_002162155.2 Triticum dicoccoides | reverse complement strand
CCCTTTCAGAAAAAAAATCAAAAACCCCAGCCCCTGAACTGCTGACCCGTGGAAGCCTTTTGGTCCCGGTTGGTGGCACCAACCGGGACAAAAGGTCCTCCTACCTGGGCAAGTGGCAGCGGCCACGTGGAGCCCCATCTGTCCCGGTTCCTGGGCGAACCAGGACTAAAGGTATAGGGCTTTAGTACCGACCCTTTAGTCCCGGTTCGGAAACTGGGACAAATGGCCCTCACGAACCGGGACGAATGGGCCTTTTTCTACTAGTGTTGAAGGGTCCATCGGCTCACGGTGGTAGCTTGGACTTGCGCTCGTTGGGGAAGCGGTCATTGCTAAGATGTAGCCAAACGAGATTGCCCAGGTTGAACACCATGGGGTGCTTGGTCATGTTTACCTTGGAGGCGAGGCAGTGTACTTGACGCTTGATTATGGGCCTTGTGTCTTCATCCATCTTCTTGAGATAGATTGCTCGTGCACTTGTGTCCATGTTCGCACGTTCTTGTAGTGGGAGAGGTAGGATGTCCAATGGGGACAACGGGTTGAAGCTGTAGACGACCTTGAAGGAGGACTTGCCAGTAGTAGAATGTCTTGCTTGATTGTAGGCGTACTCAGTGATGGGTAAGCACTCCTCCCACTCCTTGATATTCTTCTTGATCAACACGCGGAGAAGTGTAGATAGTGTTCGGTTTTTGAATTACGTTTGGCCATCGGTTTGAGGATGATAGGCGGTCGAAAAGAGTAGCTTGATTCCGAGCTTGGCGCATAGAGTCTTCCAAAAGTAGCTTAGGAACTTGATGCCGCGGTCCGACACAATGGTCCTTGGCACTCCATGTAACCTCAAGATTTCCCTACAAAAAAGATTTGCAACATGTGAAGCATCGTCTATCTTGTTGGATGGGATGAAATGTGCCATTTTTGAGAATCGGTCCACAACAAGAAATACTGAATCCTTGCCATTTTGAGTCCTAGGTAATCGAAGCATAAAATCCATACCAATATCTTCCCATGGTTGAAATGGAATATGAAGGGGCATATGTAAACCATGAGATTGAGCTTGTGACTTAGTTTTGTGGCATGTAGAGAACCAGTTGGTGTACTGTGCAACATCACGGAACATCTTTGGCCAAAAGTACTGAAAGGAGAGTGTGGCAAAGGTCTTGTCGCATCCGAAATGTCTCATAAGTCCTCCATCGTGAGCCTCTTGCAAAAGTAACAAACAAAGACAAGACTCAAGTACACAAAGTTTGTCAGTGCACATAAGATAGCCATTCTTGAGGTAATAGTTCTCCCAGCAAGTGTTAGCAAGACATTTTGCATAAGAATTGCAAACGAAGGATCATGTGCATATAGATCTTTAACATGCTCAAAGCCAATAACATTCAATTCAAGTTGACAAGGAATGAGCTCAAAATGTGACACCATGCAAAATGCTCGTTGCACGGATACTAGAGAGACAATAACTCGATTACTCCAATGGGCTAGATATGCTTGTGCACCAACCTATGAGAGTAATGTGCCATCTTCAATTCCAAGTATCCCATGTATGTATGGATCACTATGATATAATGATGCAAAATGGATCAATGCTATTTCTTACAAGCGCTTTGGTTCTCTTCTTTTGCTTAAAAGCTTTTTTTTCACTATGCCACAATGCTTGATGCGTGAGCTGGTATATGAGACAATGAAGTATGGTATGCACGGGAGAGACTTATGGCACAAGTATGATAGCAAGATGATTGCACACTAAATGTAGATATGCGGTATAGGCTTATCACTAAAGGTGCACAAAGAGCGTGGCCCGACAATTCTCATCTTGCTAGTCTAGATGGGTAAGTGACGCAAAATGGCTCGAGGCTATCAAGGTAATGGCAAGGGTAAGAACAAGGTGTCATCGAATTTACCGTCCTTGCTTACGGTTGGTATGAAGATGAAATGGTCGATGTCGATGTGAAGTCCAAGGCGATGATGAGTGGCGGTGATATCGAAGTCGAACTGTACCTAAGTAGCCGAAACACCTTAGGACATGGTGAGCCACAACTCAAAATCTCAAGCACCAATGGGAAGTAGTGCGGAAGATGAAAGGTGGTAGTGGAAATGCAAAAAATATGCACAATGGGTTGTGGCCGAACAGTACATGCAAGGTCGTGCGCACGGGGTAAGAAGAGCCCGTGTATATGGGGTCCCGATGTCCCGTGCGCACGGGGTGTTCTGTTGCGCAAGAACATGCCCGGGTCTGTGGAATTTCAACAAAATTCGACCAAAATCAATGGTGGGATGGATGGGGGATGGTGGTAAGGGGTAGATCCACTCGTCTAACATGAAATTCGTGGACCAAATCAACAAAATCTCACAAGATCCAACAAATTGCAAGAAATTTTTTTGGGGCTATTTTTGTGGGGATTTTCAAATTGGGACAAAAGGCAACAAAATCAGGCTAAAATATTGGGGGTAGGGACTCCAAGATGTGAATCAACCTTGCTCATGATACCAAGATGTTGTAGGTAGAACCCTAAGTGGAGATCTTTTTGAAGGAAATATGCCCTAGAGGCAATAATAAAGTTATTATTTATTTCCTTATATCATGATAAATTTTTATTATTCATGCTAGAATTGTATTAACCGGAAACTTCGTACATGTGTGAATACATAGACAAAACAGAGTGTCCCTAGTATGCCTCTACTTGACTAGCTCGTTAATCAAAGATGGTTATGTTTCCTGACCATAGACATGCGTGATAAACGGGATCAGATCATTAGGAGAATGATGTGATGGACAAGACCCATCCATTAGCTTAGCATATGATTGTTACAGTTTCATTGCTACTGCTTTCTTCATGACTTATACATGTTCCTCAGACTATGAGATTATGCAACTCACCAATATCGGAGGAACACTTTGTGTGCTACCAAGCGTCAGAACGTAAATGGGTGATTATAAAGGTGCTCTACAGGTGTCTCCGAAGGTGTCTGTTGGGTTGGCATAGACCGAGATTAGGATTTGTCACTCCGTGTTTCGGAGAGGTATCTCTGGGCCCTCTTGGTAATACTCATCACTATAAGCCTTGCAAGCATTGCGACTAATGAGTTAGTTGCGGGATGAAGTATTACGGAACGAGTAAACAGACTTGCCGGTAATGATATTGAACTAGGTATGATGATGCCAACGATCGAATCTCGGGCAAGTAACATACCGATGACAAAGGGAACAACGTATGTCGTTATGCGGTTTGACCGATAAAAATCTTCGTAGAATATGTAGGAGCAAATATGAGCATCTAGGTTCCGCTATTGGTTATTGACCGGAGATGTGTCCCAGTCATGTCTATATAGTTCTCGAACCCGTAGGATCTGCACGCTTAATGTTCGACGATGATTTCTATTATGAGTTATGTGATTGGATGACCGAAGTTTGTTCGGAGTCCCGGATGAGATCACAGACGTGACGAGGAGTCTCGAAGTGGTCGAGACGTAAAGATCGATATATTAGAAGGCTATATTCGGACATCAGAAAAGGTTCCGAGTGATTCGAGTATTTTTCGGAGTACAGGAGAGTTACGGGAATTCGTCGTGGGAAGTAATGGGCCTTAATGGGCCATATGAGAAAGGAGAGAAGGGCCTCAAGGGGTGGCTGCCCTCCCCCCCCCCCATGGGCTGATCCGAATTGGACTAGGAGGGGGCGGCGCCCCCTGTCGGTGTCAAAACCGGCGGATCTCGGGTAGGGGGTCTCGAATTGTGCGTCTAAGGCTAATGGTAACAGGAGGCGGGGGACAAATGTTTACCCAGGTTTGGGCCCTCTCTGTGGAGCTAATACCCTACTTCCTGCTTGATTGATCTTGATGATATGAGTATTACAAGAGTTGATCTACCACGAGATTGTAGAGGCTAAACCCTAGAAGCTAGCCTATGATTATGATTGTTGTTGTCCTACGGACTAAAACCTTCGGTTTATATAGACATCGGAGGGGGCTAGGGTTACACAGAGTTGGTTACAGAGAAGGGAATCTACACATCCGAATTGCCAAGCTTGCCTTCCACGCAAAGGAGAGTCCCACCCGGACACGGGACGAAGTCTTCAATCTTGTATCTTCATAGTCCAACAGTCCGGCATAAGCATATAGTCCGGCTGTCCGAGGACCCCCTAATCTAGGACTCCCTCAGTAGCCCCTGAACCAGGCTTCAATGACGGTGAGTCTAGCGCGCAGATTGTCTTCGGCATTGCAAGTCGGGTCCTTCTCCGAATACTCCAAAATAGATCTTGAACACACGAATCGTGGCCGGCTCTGCAAAAAAAATTCCACGTACCACCATAGACAGTATAATATTCCACGAGTCTAATTTGCTGACGACTTTTACCCAGCGTGACATCAGGCCGCGGCCTGATTATTATTCAAACCGTTTTTCCAACCTGCCACTACACGTTTTGCGAGGCGGTTTTATTGGCACGTCTCGTCGAAGCAGAGATCGTGTGCCCCTTATCACGGGATTCTCATCAATACGGGCGTGGGTAACCCAACCTCTCCATTAGTACGAGTCCTTGGTTTAGGCAAGTTCCAAACGGCCACGTGGAGGACGCTTGATATTCATCCTCTTTATAAAGAGGTCAAGACCTGTCCTTTTCTTTCCACGCCTGATCCTTCCCTTCTCCCACCTCGAGTTCCAACACCCAAGGTTCAGTCCAAGCGCTCCGGACCTTCAACCATGTCCGGATCCAACCTCCAAGGCCGGTGGATGGCCTCTTCCATCACAGAGGAGGACATCAAGAAGCTTAGGTAGGCTAGGTATTTGACCGCCGAAATCCTTCACAGGCTTCCTGCTCAAGGGCAGGTTATTCCTACTCCCAAACCCAACGAGAGCGTCGTATTTATATCCCACTTCCTCCGAGGGCTAGCTTCGGTCTTCATCCCTTTGTTAGAGGGCTCATGTTCTATTATGGGCTAGATTTTCATGATCTAGCTCCAGATTCCTTTCTTCACATCTCAGCGTTCATCGTTGTGTGTGAGGCCTTCCTCTGCATTACCCCACACTTCGGCTTATGGCTCAAGACCTTCAATGTGAAGCCGAAGATGATCGACGGGCGACACGCGGAGTGCGGAGGTGCTATAATAAGCAAAGGTGTCGATGCTTTATGGCCAAAGGGTTCCTTCCTGGAAGTTTCTGACATGTGGCAACGGGAGTGGTTTTACATCACAGCCCCCGAGGTAGAAAGTGGGTGGCTGCCCCAGCCTTCCGCTTCGCTCCTCCGCCACAACTTGCATCATGTGTCAACAAGGGGCTGGAATGGGGATCGGTTGATGACGCGCGGACATTCAAAGCCGCATTCGGGATCTCCTCAAGAAGGATATCAGTCTTGTCAAAGTAATCCAAGTAATGTTAGTTCGACAGGTCTTGCCATGCCAACGTCGACATCTCCGTATGTAGGAGTTCAACCCAGAAGGACCACGAACTGTTCATCACTTCTTCGGCAAGACGCTCGAAGGAATGAATCAATTATTCTTCGGATCACGAATAAAGTGTCCGAACACAACAGAGGATGCATGCCTCGACTGCAACCATCCGGATACCCCGGTAAGTAATTCCACGATCGAACATGTTGTCTTTATATTTGTCACAACATTATTCTGAAAAACTACTCTCGGCCAGGACTGGATAAGAAAGGCGGAGAGGATCAGGTGTTCGGCCCCTCTTCCCGAAGATTCGCCGGATCCTATATTAACCAGGATGCTGGCTCGCACACCTTATCAAGTGCCGTCAGGGGAGGACAAGGAGAGGAACGGGGAAGCCAAAAGCGGACTTCATGCTGGAGGTACGTTACGCATCCTAACTGGGAAAATTAGTATCCCCGTGGCGGAGGATGAATGGGGAGGAGAATCTAGTATCCCCTCTCCCCTCGGGAAGAAAAGGACCGCCCCCGAAGATTTGGAAGAAGAGGTCTCCAAACAAGGGAAGAAACCTTCATCAGGGGGCCCTGCCCCGGAGGGCAGCATCGCCGCACAGTGCTCACAGGAGGGCCAGCCGTTAACCGAGCCGTAAGTGAACAAAGGTACTTTAGTAAGCATACCCCATTCTTTTCCTGGGAATAACAACCGAGACATATGTTTTGCAGTTCGGCTCATAGCCCTTCTCAACAATGTTCGTCCTCGGGGGATCTTCTTCTGGAGATGATGGAGAGCGAAATGCCTCCTCCTACTTCTCCGCCTCATGAGGCAGACGACCCTGAGGTGTCGTCCCGGAGGATCTCTCCCGACCTGCAAAGACCAGAAGGTAACTCTTCGGCCGCCCGAATTTCGGGGTTCTCAGCTCCTAGAGAGACCAACAGAGAAAGCCCCAGACTGTCCGATATACAACCGGACACATTGACGGGTCTTCTGTGGCAAGCGGCTATCTCAGAGGCACATCGTACCTTAATGGGTACGGTGGTTGAGAGGATTTCATCCGTGAAAAGCGGGTTGGATGAAGCATTTACGAGCCTGCTAAGAGGCTTTGAGGTACGCAAAGTGATATTTTTTGATTGTACCGTAAACGCAAGGTGCACTTTGTATAGACAGTAGCCCCTGAGACTCTGGTTGCCATCCAAACGAGGCGAGCAGAGGATCATAGTCTCAAGTAATGATGGTGCCAATTTTGTACGCAGGCGGTTACAGCTCCGGCGGCTGACCGGACTGCTGAATTTGCCGAACTGAAGCGACAACTCGATGTGGCGGATGCAGACATCAGCTTGTGAACAAACGGCTTGACGAGGCACAGGGTATGTATATTTGGGTGGTCAGCAAATATTAATAAGAGCATGATGCTAAGGTTTATGATATGCTTTGACTGCAGATGGTGCTGCCGCTGTGGAGACCCTTCGGGTAGAGCTTGCCCGGACCAAGGAGCAAGCTAGGAGAAGCAATGCAGCTGCCGTAAAGGCAGCTGATGAATTAAGAGCCGAACAGGCTGCTCATCACCAAAGTGAGGATAGAATAGCCAACATGGCTCTTGAGCTGCAAAATGCCGCTAGCCGATATGAGCTTCTCGAAAGGGAAAACCAAGAGAAAACTGTTGACCTAAAGAAGGCCTTACAGGCAGCAAAGGAAACTCGCTCTAAGATCAGAGCAGCTCGGGAGGAGCTTCGACAAGCCAGTGAGATCGCGGCTAGGAAGCCCTTTTTATTGCGAACAAAATTCGGCGATCCGAAGTATGCCCCTCTTGATCAATTGTGGAGTTCTTTAGACGCATACTTGGATTTGGCAAAGAGTGCTGCTGATGCGACGCAGTATTTCGAAGATCGAGAAGATCATGAAGTGGAAAGATTTTTCTGGTCGCAGTTCAGTACTCCAAGGCGTCCGCTGCTGTTGAACGAGCAAATGGCCGAATGGGCCGAGCTCCATAGGTTATCCGGGCTTGCCATGAAGGCCGTCGTGGATCACCTGTGGTCGAAGGAACCAAGTCCGGATAGTTATTTTGATTTGGTGCAACGATTTATTCGTGCTGTGCCGCATATCGATGCTGTCAAGAGGTCGGCGTGCATAGAGGGTGCACGGATGGCCCTTGCCCGTGTTAAGACATACTGGGCGAAGATGGAGGCCACCGATATTGCGACCAGAGGTCCGCCCGGGGGCCAGGACTCGCCCGAGCACTATTTTGAAGAAGTTTTAGAAGGTGCCCGTTTAATAGAGGCTCAGTGCTCAAAGAATACTATGTTCGAATGACATGTATCTTGATTATAAAAAAATGCTTTTGATAATAAAGGCTATATTTATACTTTTGCCTGTAAAGTATTATAGTGCCTCATGTGCGGCTGCTTATGTATATATATCCTGAAAGTTTGCAGTCGTCGGCTTCAGCCCCCTCGCGTATAACGCGGGGGTGTTCGGCAAAAGCGCATAATCACACTTGACCCAACGTCTTGGTCCGTTAAGGAGGTGGTAGCGCGGCGAACGAGGCAATCGGACTATATAGCTTTAACACTTTCACTTAGCCATAGGAGTTTGACAGTGGGGCTACGATATAGCCCCTGGTATGTCCGCGTTTGTCCCAATATGGTGCGTTTACATACGTGACCGGAAAACCGGTCCTTCGTTAATGCGGAGGAATCGCGAAGATTCCACTAAGTCATCGAGTGGTTAACCAGTCTCTCACTTTATCATGAGAGTCAGTTTTCGGCTTTCTCTACTAAGGTGCTCATCCGGATGAACGAGGGCACAATTGCAGTAGTTCTCCCTGTGCCACCTTAGCCGATAGAGCAAAACGTAAGGTGGCAAAACACGGGAGCCGGGCAAACCCAACTATTGACCAAAGACATGATTCAGAGCTAATGCATATAAGGCCAAACTCGCGACGCCGAACACTCCCGAAGGTTTTCGGACTTTACAACATATACTGGGCTAAATAATGCCCTCGATAGTGAGCCCTGAATTTCCAGGTACGTGCATTAATCCGGCGTGACGAAAGAGCGGCTGTGGTGAGAGCGGCTGTGGTTGCTACCCCTATAACGTCTATTTTAGATCGGCGAATTGTAAGCTCGCCAATAACGCCGGTATCCCTCTTGGTCATTTTAAGTACCAGGAGGGTGTGGGCCAACAAGAGACAATAAAAAAGGTTTACACAGGGTCTTAATCTAAAAAGAAACCTTTGAACGGGGCCATGCTGCACGTATGCGCCTTTGTCTCCATTGTGCCATATCCTGGAAGGGTATAGCACGATGGTCATCTGTAAAAAAAAAGAAAAACCCAGGTTAAAGAATCTGGTGTGACCGTGCGTAAAGTCGGTTAATCTTAATGAACCGTGAAAATTCAATCTCTTGAGTGTAAATAAGGCCGAGCCGAACTATAGGCCTTTTACATGCGGGCAGCCCCTAGCACCACATATGGGGGCATAGCCATTGGCTTCTACGCCTGGTATTACTCCTTTAAAGGTAGTACTGCTTTGGTTGATTCTTGACGGGTCTATCCCCATCTTGCGGACAGTGTCCTGATATATCAGATTAAGACTATTGCCCTCGTCCATGAGGACTCGGGTGAGATGGTATCCGTCAATTATTGGGTCGAGCACCAAGGCGGCCAATCCTCCATGCCGGATACTAGTCGGATGATCCCTGCGATCGAAAGTGATCGGGCAGGCCGACCATGGATTGAATTTGGGGCGACTGGTTCTACAGCGTACACGTCTCGGAGTGCGCGTTTGTGCTTCCTCTTTGGTATGTAGGTGGCGTAGATCATGTTCACTGTTTTGACCTCCGGTGGAAATTTTTTCTGTCACCCAGTATTCGGCTGGCGAGGTTCATCCTCATCTTCGCTTGGCGGCTCTCTCCCCTTGTGTTCGGCGTATAGCTTGCCGGCCTGCTTGAAGACCCAGCATTCTCTGTTGGTGTGATTTGCAGGTTTCTCGGGGGTGCCATGAATCTGACAGGACCTGTCTAGAATTTTATTTAGGTTGGACGGTCCATCTCTACTGCCTTTAAATGGCTTTTTCTGTTGACCGGGTCTGGAGCCCTTGAATCTGGCATTTACCGTTGTGTTGTCTGGTCTGTCTTCAGTATTTCGACGCTTGTTTTTGTTGCGTCGCGGTTTTCCATTGCCATCCCTTATTTCGGATGTGCCTGGATTGCTGGTTCTGCTTCGGGCCAACCAACTGTCCTCGCCCATGCAAAAGCGGGTCATAAGAGTTGTTAGGGCTGCCATTGTCCTTGGCTTTTCCTGACCGAGGTGTCTGGCAAGCCATTTGTCCCGCACACTGTGTTTGAAAGCTGCTAGGGCTTCGGCATCCGGACAGTCGACGATTTGATTCTTCTTGGTGAGAAATCTGTTCCAAAGCTTACGTGCTGACTCTCTGGGTTGTTGAATTATGTGACTTAAATCATCTGCATCCGGAGGTCAGATATATGTCCCTTGAAAATTAGCCCTGAAAGCGTCCTCGAGTTCCTCCCAGTTTCCAATGGAATTTTCAGGAAGGCTTTTCAACTAGTGCCTAGCTGGTCCTTTCAACTTGAGGGACAGGTATTTGATGGCGTGGACATCGTCTCCGCGAGCCATATGGATGTGAAGAATAAAGTCCTCAATCCAGACTGCAGGGTCTATCATTCTGTCGTATGCCTCGATGTTTACGAGTTTAAACCCCTCTGGAAATTCATGATCCAGCACCTCATCGGTGAAGCACAGGGGGTGTGCGGCGCCCCTGTACCTGGATGTGTCGTGGCGTGGGTCCAACGCCTATAGTGTTTGGTGTTGATTCCGAGCTGGTAGTCGATCAGTAGAGTCGGCTTGGTGGCCGTGACCCAATGTAGGAACGCGTTTCCTAGATCCATAGATGGACCTGGTCATACCGACTCTTTTTGTCGAGGTGCTCACGTAGATCGTGTGTTGACTTGTGTGCGGCGTCATTAGCCGCTCTATCTCGGCCACATGGTGGTCGGTCCGGAGGATCGGCCATATTGTTTTTCGGCGGAATGGGCGCGATAGCCTCGTCGTCGAATTTGGGCAGCAACTTGCGTTTTGGGTAGCTCTTTGTGTGGCCATCACCGCCGTATCTTTCATCAGTGTCGAGCACTTTGTTCCATCTGTGGTTGAGCGTTTCCTGCGTGGTTTTAAGCCGTTGCTTCTGCTTCTTCAAGATCCTCGCGGTGGCGATAAGCCTTTTGTGGAGGTGCTCTTGTTCCAAGTACTTTTCCGGGATGATGTGTGCATCATCGTCTGGACTGTTCTCCTCTCCAGAGACAAGTTTACAAGTTTTGTCTTCGGCATCGCTGTGATCGGACAGGGGCCCCGGACTGTGTTTGCCGTTGAAAGGATCGATATGGTTGACTAGAGGGGGGGTTGTCGGTGTCAAAACCGGCGGATCTCGGGTAGGGGGTCCCGAACTGTGCGTCTAGGTGGATGGTAACAGGAGACGAGGGACACGATGTTTTACCTAGGTTCGGGCCCTCTTGATGGAGGTAATACCCTATGTTCTGCTTGATTAATATTGATGATATGGGTAGTACAAGAGTGGATCTACCACGAGATCAAGGAGGCTAAACCCTAAAGCTAGCCTATGGTATGATTGTTGTAATGTATGTTGTCCTACGGACTAAAGCCCTCCGGTTTATATAGACACCGGAGGAGGCTAGGGTTACACAGAGTCGGTTACAATGGTAGGAGATCTACATATCCGTATCGCCAAGCTTGCCTTCCACGCCAAGGAAAGTCCCATCCGGACACGGGACGGAGTCTTCAATCTTGTATCTTCGTAGTCTTGGAGTCCGGCGGATAATGATAGTCCGGCTGTCCGGACACCCCCTAGTCCAGGACTCCCTCAGGGGTGAATAGGCAACTAACAATTTTTAAGCTTTTCTTTACCAAATTAAACTTTGCAACAAAATAGGTTGTCTAGATGTGCAACTAAGTGAGCAACCTATATGATGCAATAACAACTAGCACATAAGCAAGCAAGGGATACAACACAAGTAGGCTTGCAAAAGTAAAGGCACGAAATAACCAAGAGTGGAGCCGGTGGAGACGAGGATGTGTTACCGAAGTTCCTTCCTTTTAAGGGGAAGTACGTCTCCGTTAGAGCGGTGTGGAGGCACAATGCTCCCCAAGAAGCCACTAGGGCCACCGTATTCTCCTCACGCCCTCACACAATGCGAGATGCCGTGATTCCACTATTGGTGCCCTTGAAGGCGGCGACCAAACCTTTACAAACAAGGTTGGGGCAATCTCCACAACAATTGGAGGCTCCCAACAACACCACGAAGCTTCACCACAATGGAGTATGGCTTCGAGGTGACCTCAACCATCTAGGGTGCTCAAACACCCAAGAGTAACAAGATCCGCTAGGGATAAGTGGGGGGAATCGAATATCTCTTGGTGGAAGTGTAGATCGGGCCCTTGTCACCCAATCCCGAGCAAATCAACAAGTTTGATTGGCTAGGGAGAGAGATCGGGCAAAAATGGAGCTTAGAGCAACAATGGAGCTTAGAGGTGGAAGAGGTAGTCAACTAGAGGTGGAAGAGGTAGTCAACTAGAGGTGGAAGAGGTAGTCAACTAGAGGTGGAAGAGGTAGTCAACTCGTGGAAGAGATCCAATCGTTATCCTCAAGTTCAGCCTGCGACACGCGGTACTACCGCTCCAGGAGCGCGGTACTACCGCAAGGCCATGCGGTACTACCATGGAGGACCACGATACTTCCGCGGCAGCAGCAGAGGCCGGGACTAGCCTGACTGAGCGCAGTACTACCGCTCCCCCTTGCGGTACTACCGCAAGGCAGGTAAGCCACAGCCTATGAAGAGCGCGGATGAAATAAAATACATCCGTGCCTACTTCCGCTGAAAAAGAAACAGTGCAAAAACCCGACGCGGTACTACCGCACACGAGGTGTGGTACTACCGTTGAGGCGCGGATGTAAAAAATTACATCAGCTCCTACTACCGCGGCGCAACGGTACTAGGTATGAGGGCCACGGTACTATGGCTCCAGGGGAGCGGTACTACCGTGGCCTCACGCGGTACTACCGCGGATGACGTGCGGTACTACCGTGTGGGCGTGGATGTAAAAAATTACATCCGCTCCTACTACCGTACCGGAGCAGCACTAGGCCTGAGAGTTACGGTACTAAGGCTCTAGAGGAGCGGTACTACTGTGACCCCCAGCGGTACTACCGCAGGTGCTTGCGGTACTACCGCTCCATAGAGCAGTACTACCGCAAGTACAGCAGTAGCCGTCGGATTATGCACAACTAGGATAACGGAAAGGCGCTCCAAAGTGCAAGGAAAGGTAGGACATGTGTACGTGTTGATTCCACCCAAACCTTTCCGACGCGGACCCCCTCTTAATAGTATGGCTCTCCTACGACTCAAATCCACCAAAGAGAAACGTAGAACAACACCGTCTTCAATAGTCCCCGAGGGGCACCGAATCGTCTCGTGCCTAGTGATGAAGCATCTGAGAAACTCAAGGCACATGATTAGTCTGCAAAAGCATTGTCATCAATCACCAAAACACCTAAGGGATAAATATGCCCTTACAATCTCCCCCTTTTGGTGGATTGATGACAATACGGGATTTGCACATAGATAAGATAATTTAGAGCAAGGGCAAACCCCACCTCTCTAAAATATAGACGGGCTCCCCCTAGATGTGTGCAATCTAGATGGATGCTCTGGATTGCATAGCACACAAACTAGGATCAACACTCCCCCTATATTTGAGAGACAAAGGCATGATAAATAACATGTAAGCAGAGCATAGCACAAAGGTAGCACAATATATCACAAGCTCGCTAAGATAGATAGAGTGCATAGGTCCTACACCATGAAGTAAAGCAACCGAGGTTCAAACGAGAAAGCAGCAAATAGTTCAAACGAGAAAGCAGCAAACACACCGACACACGAAAGACGACACACACGACTCGCAAATCCCAACACTCTCTCCCCCTTTGGCATCGAGACGCCAAAAAGGCAGAGAGGACACCTACACACAAGAGGTGGCTCAAGCAGGGAACTAGTCCCAACCCTCTCCATCGGACTCCTCGGCAGCAGGGATGGTCTCCTCGACGTCCTCCTCAGAATCAGTCCACCTGAAGCCTTGCTTCTCCATCCACTCGGCCTCTGGAGTGATGCGCTCCTCAGACCCGCCAGACACATCCTCACCATAGAGCTGCAAGATCTTCCTGTCCCTGCGACGACTCTCCTTGGACGCCACGTGAGTCCTGTACTGCCCCTTGGCTTGCATGCAGAAAAGAGTCTTCATATTGTCCTTCAGCTTCTTGGCCCACGATGGCATAGAGGAACTCTGGGAAGGCCTAGCAGCACGGACCTCGGCAACATCCTCGGCACCAGCATCCTCCTCATCAACAGCAGCCCTAGCAGCAGACGCCTCGACACGAGTAGTGGTGTTGGCCCAGTTGGGTTTGACACGCATACAGATGGGATCATGGCGAATCCAGTCTGGAGCAAGGAACTCCTCACCAGGGAACATCTTCTCCCAAGTCTTCGAGATCAGCAGAAACAGATAGGGCCCATAGATAGGCACCTTGCGGTTGAACACTGCAAACCGAAGTTCACACCACATGAGGTGTGAGACATCAAGTGGCTGAGACCGAGACAAATGAGCCTCCTCGCAAATGAGCATCATATCCACCATATAGGCATGAACCTTGTCCTTGTCACCAATGCGAGGGAACAAGGAGTTGTGGAAGATGCGAAACATGATATCCAGAAAAGAGTTGAGTACCAACCCTGTCTTGCCATTGGCGAGCGCCTTCTCAACAAAGTATGGTGCAAGCTTGTCCTTGTTGGCAGACTCAGCATTGGCATGGGGGCGAACACCCACTGGAGTGTCGAGCCCATCATCAGGAACCTGGAGCAAATCCATGAACTACTTCCAGGTAGCAGTCAGCTTACGGCCATTGGACATCCAGGTCATCCTCCGCGCCTCATCAGAGTGAAAGTATACTGAGGCAAAGAACTGACAGATAAGCTCAGGGTCATAGTCAAGGTGAAAGGATATCACATGCTCAATACCAAACTGCTCCACCAAGTCCAGAGCCTCTCCAAAGTAATCACGGAACTTGTCCTTCCTCATGTGATGCATGTCAATCCATTTCACATCCACGTAGGTATTCTGCTTGTTTTTGATGACATCCAGATAGATGTTGGTCCATTGCTTGTTCCAGAACAGCTCACAACCTCTGACAGAGGAACGAGGGTTCACATACGGGTGAAGCTGCCTGAGACGGACATACTCAGATTGGGGTATCTCGTCCATGCCCTGAGCGGGCTCCTTGTACTTGCTAGCTGATGTCTTGACATGGCGCTTGGGGGCAGAGGAGCCCTCTGGTGCTTCACCTGGGTTGCGCAGACGCTTGGAGCCAGTGTCACGACTGGGATTGGACCGGCGAGAGCCACCACCTGAGACACACACGCAAAACACCAACGAACGCGAAGAAGGTCAATGCAAAGGCCACGACAAAGCACAAGAAACACATAGAACGTATACGAGAAAGTTGCCATGCGATAGATGTGAGCCACGGTAGGACTGCCAGAGCCTGCGGTACTAAAATATTAGTACCGCTCCAAAACGCGGTAGTACCGTGCGAGGTCACGGTAGTACCGTGGTTGGAGCGGAAGTAAAATTTTAGTGCCGCAATGAGCGCGGTAGTACCGCTCCCGACGGGCGGTAGTACCGTACTAGCGGTAGTATCGTGCCTGACGGGCGGTAGTACCGCGTCGCGTCAGATCCAAATGGCGGTTCGAATCTGAAAAGAACCGCGAAACAACGGCGGTGCTACGGTGATCAAATCTATCACAAGACAAAAATACAAGTATAAGCCCTACGCAAAGCTACTCTCCTTCATCCAACTCTTGCAAAGAAAAAGCCTAAGAATCTCTAGAACACTCAAGTCTCCCCCAACAACCTAGAGGCAAAGAACTCCACAAAACGAGAATAGGTTGGGGAAAAACCTGGGTCCATAGCGAGAGCACGTGGTGGGAATGATCCCACCGGACGGAATCACGGGAGGGCAGCCGGAGGAGGAGATCCGGCGACGAACGCTGGCTCCATTCTTGAGCGAGGGAGAGAGAGAGACGACATGGGGGAGGAACTGCGAATGGGTATGGGGGAGTTAGAACTCCCCCTGCCCGTCCTTATCCCCACGTGCCCAAGCCGGTGCGGTAGTATCGTGTATCATCACGGTAGTACCGCTCAGGCGGAAGTACCGCACCGAGGCAGTAGTACCGCTCACCCAGGCGGCAGTAAAAAATTACTGCCGCGTGGGGACGGTAGTACCGTGCTCACACACGCGGTAGTACTGTGGCTAGCTGCGGTAGTTCCGTAGCTGGCCGCGGTAGTACCGTGAACTCAAGACACAGCAGGTTTCAACACGAGAAGAAGGCCTTTGCACGGAAACTTTTCACACACAGGAAATCACAAGAGCACACACAAACCAGAGGTAGAAAGACAACAAGAAACCACCAAGCGACAAAACCTCTCAAAAAGAGAGGGCGGTGGCCGAAGCCACCTATGTTTGAGTTAGATGGTATGGCACCGCGAAGAACTATCCTTGGGCCCATGACCGAAACTCGTCTTTGAAGCACAAGTACCATCAAAAATGGCTAATGTGAAAGAGTTGATCTATTTATGCATGATGGGGGGAGGGAGAGTTCATTGAGAGAACAAAACTCCCCCTATGTCCATGCCTACACCTAAACTAGACAACAAGTTGAGTGTGGTGGGGGGTGCACGTGTTCAAGTCACATTGCTCAAATCAATGATATTTAGCTCATGCCTTAACTCGCGAAATCTTGCTTCATCCAAGGGCTTCATGAAAATATCTGCAAGATTATCATGAGTGTTGACATACTTGAGCTTGATCTCCCCTCGCCTAATGTGATCCCGGATGAAGTGATACCGAATCTCAATGTGCTTTGTCTTGAAGTGTTGCACCGGGTTGAGAGAAATCTTGATGGCACTTTCATTATCACACCACAGAGGCACTTTGTCACAAATGACACCATACTCCTTTAAAGTTTGCCTCATCCATAGGAGTTGAGCACAACAACTACCGGCCGCCACATATTTCGCTTCGGTGGACGAGAGAGACACACAACTCTGCTTCTTGGAAAACCAACTCATCAAAGAGCAACCAAGAAATTGGCACCCTCCGGAGGTGAACTTCCTATCCACTTTGTCTCCCGCCCAATCGGAATCTGTAAATCCTTCAAGCTTGAAGTTTGCCCCTCTTGGGTACCATAAGCCAAAGTTTGGGGTATGAGCCAAATATCGAAAGATTCGCTTGACCGCCACATAGTGACTTTCCTTCGGTGCGGCTTGAAACCGTGCACACATTCCCACACTCAACATGATATCCGGTCTAGATGCACAAAGGTAAAGCAAGGAGCCAATCATGGAGCGATATACCTTTTGATCCACCGCTTTACCATTTGGATCAATGTCAAGTTGGCACTTGGTGGGCATCGGTGTAGTAGCCGGCTTGACATCACTTAGCTTGAATCTTTTGAGCATGTCTTGAGTGTATTTGGCTTGGTTGATGAAGGTTCCTTCTCTCCTTTGTTTGATATCAAAACTAAGGAAGAACTTCAACTCTCCCATCGAAGACATCTTGAACTTGGAGGTCGTGAGAGCGGCAAATTCCTCATTGAAAGCTTTGTTAGGGGAACCAAAGATAATATCATCAACATATAGTTGGCATACAAACAACTCCCCGTTGACCTTCTTAGTAAAAAGAGTGGGATCGATTTGATCCACGGTCTTGTAACAACTCGGTAAGGTGGTCATACCATGCACGTGGGGCTTGTTTAAGGCCATAGAGTGCCTTATCGAGTTGATACACATGATCCGGGAAGTAGGGATCCTCGAACCCGGGGGGTTGCTTGACATAGACCAACTCATTAATAGGACCATTAAGAAAAGCACTTTTCACATCCATTTGTTGCAACTTAAAGTTGTGATGAGAAGCATAAGCAATCAACAAACGAATGGATTGAAGGCGAGCAACGGGAGCAAAGGTTTCACCATAGTCGATACCCTCGACTTGGGAGTAGCCTTGAGCTACCAATCTTGCCTTGTTGCGAACGATGTTCAGATGAGCATCTTGCTTGTTCTTGAAAATCCACTTGGTTCCAATGACGTTGTGGTTCCCCGATGGCCTTGGCACCAATCTCCACACTTTGTTGTACTCGAAGTTGTTGAGTTCTTCATGCATGGCATTGAGCCAATCCGAGTCTTCGAGCGTCTCATAGACCTTTTGGGGTTCAACACAAGAGACAAACGCGTGATGTTCACAATAGTTTGCTAATTGTCTACGAGTGCTTACCCCCTTTCTTAGGCTTCCAACCACGTTTTCCATGAGATGGCCTTGGGTGGTGAGCTTGGAAGCAATCTTCGCGGCACGACGCTCTAATTCCTCCTCGGGTGTGGAAGGAGGAGGGTTAACTTGATCATCTTGAGCGTCGTCTTGAGCTTGTTCTTGATCTTGAGCTTGCTCATGATCTTGAACTTGCTCGAGGGGGAGAACTTGACCTTGGGCATCGTTTAGAGGTTCACCACCATCTTGAGGTTGATCTTGCCCTTGGTCTTGTTCACGAGGATGAGGGCCTTCACTTTGTTCTTCGGAAGCGTGTGGGTCTTGGGGAGGTGATGGCTCCACTTGAGTGGAGCATTGTCCTTCTCCTTCGGCCACAAGGGGTTCCTCAATGGGTAGAATTTGACCAATACCCATTCTTCTTATGGCTTGGGGAGGAATTTCATCACCTACATCACAAGTACCACTTTGCTCCACTTGGGAGCTGTTATTTTCGTCAAACTCCATGTTACACGTCTCCTCAATGAGTCTGGTGGACTTGTTGAGAACACGGTAAGCATGAGAGTTTGTAGCATAACCAACAAATATGCCCTCATGAGCTCTAGCCTCAAATTTAGACAAACGAACACCTTTATTGAGAATGAAACACTTACAACCGAACACCCGAAAGTACTTGGGGTTGGGCTTGTTGCCAGTGAGTATATCATAAGGAGTCTTGTTCAAGCCTTTGCGGAGATAGAGCCGATTGGATGCATGACATGCGGTGTTGATGGCTTCGGCCCAAAAGTTGTATGGAGACTTGAACTCCGCCATCATGGTCCTAGCCGCATCCATGAACGTCCGGTTCTTCCTCTCCGCAACACCATTTTGTTGAGGGGTATATGGAGCAGCATATTGGTGCTTGATCCCCTCATCACTAAGAAACTCATCCAAGGTGTAGTTCTTGAACTCGGTGCCGTTGTTACTTCTGATTGTCAAGATCTTTGCATTATGTTGACGTTGAGCTTCATTTGCAAAGTCGATGATGGTTTGTTGAGTCTCACTCTTCCTCTTGAAGAAGTATACCCAGGTGTATCTTGAATAATCATCCACAATTACCAAGCAATACTTTCTACCTCCAAGACTATCAAAAGATGGAGGCCCAAAGAGATCCATGTGAAGGATCTCCAAGGGTCTCTTCGAGTAGATGATGGTTGAGGGAGGGTGAGCCTTCTCATGAAGCTTTCCTTCAATACAAGCACTGCAAGCACGATCTTTGGCAAAACTAACATTTGTTAGTCCATGGACATGGTCCCCCTTGAGAAGACTTTGCAAAGATCTCATATTGACGTGGGCCAAACGGCGATGCCAAAGCCATCCCACGTCAACTTTAGGCATTAGGCATCTCGCGGTCTTAGTGGGTCGCTCCGAAAAGTTAATCACATATAGACCGTTCTCGACATGCCCAACAAAGACTACTTTAAGAGTCTTGCTCCACAAGAGGGCCATGGTATCAATATCAAAGAAAGTAGCAAAACCCATGAGTGCAAGTTGACGAACGGAAAGCAAATTGTATGCAAGGGACTCAACAAGCATGACTTTCTCGATCGTTAGATCATGAGAAATGACAACCTTGCCAAGACCCAATACCTTAGAATGTGAAGCATCACCCCACTCAACATTGGTGGGCATAGATGGAATCTTTTGCACGTCCACCACCAAGTCCTTGCTTCAGGTCATATGATTTGTTGCTCCACTATCAAGCAACCATGATCCCCCACCGGAAGCAAACACCTACAAGAGATCAATGCATGGTTTTAGGTACCCATTTGGTAATGGGTCCTTTGATGTTAGTAATAAGGGTCTTAGGAACCCAAATAGACCACTCAATGTACTCATAAGGAGAACCAACAAATTTAGCATAAACATGTCCATCACTCGCACGGCACAACACATATGACGGGTTAAAGTCGCTGGCTTTGTTGGAGGAAATGCTTTTGCCCTTTTGGACGTCAACTCCCTTCACTTTTTCCTTCTTCTCCTTAGGAGCACCCTCTCCCTATTTCACAAAAGTTTGCTTGAGAGGAGGAGGACGCTTGGTCTTGTCGTTCTTCTTCTTGCTCTTGGATTTGGGTGCAAACCCAATTCCTTCCTTGGCCACAACTTCCTTTTGATTGCTCAAAAGGTCGTTGAGGTTCTTCTCACCTTGAATGCATGACACGAGGCCTTTCTCAAGTTGATCCTTCAATTTGGCATTCTCCTCCACAAGATGCACATGCTCACAACATGGGTTAGTAGCACATGCATTATCAACTAATACCATATGAGGGAAGGTGGCCTTTTCCTTGGTTAGATCAACTTGGAGTTGAGCATGAGACTCCTTGAGGTTAGCGTGAGCACCCTTCAAGACCTTCTGGGCCTTGTCAAGTATCTCAAACTCCTCTTTGAGTCTAGCATGATCAACGCCAAGTTTAGCCTTCTCGGAAGTTAGCACACGAGACACGACAAGAGCATGATCAAGATCTTTCATTAACTTAGCATGGTCATCATTGTGTGACTCCTCAAAAGTCAAATGATGAACACACTCTTCCTTAAGAGCATTAGAGAGATCCGATATCTCATCGGCATAGTCACGACTATGACCTTCCATCTTAGAGATGGTTTCTTCGTGAGCCTCGATCATGTCATTGGCCTCACCAAGTTGTTACAAGAGAGCAACAAAGTGCTTCTTGGACTTGCCCTTGAGCTTACTCATAAAAGACTCAAATTCATTCACTTACTCATTAGACCCAACATGTTCATCAATGCAATCCTCCAAGGAGGGATTAGTAATGATGGTGGTTGTGATGTTGGGGGTTACCATGTTTGAAGCTTTAGCCATGAGGCACTTGGCGGTGATGTTTTCGTTGGGTGAATCAAAGAGAGACACCGGGGGAGTAGTAGCAATGGCAACAGATGCCATGGCCATTGCTTCTCCACTTTCATCATCATCGTCATCCTCTTGGTATTCTTCTTGAACCACCAACGCACGAGTTGGAGTCTTCTTGGCGAAGTTGTTCTTGTTGGGGAAGGACTTGGCTTTGTCTTTTCGGATGAATTTGCCACCATTGTCTTCACGCTTCTCGTAAGGACAATCCGCAACGAAATGGCTCACATTGCCACAGTTGAAGCAAGTTCTAACTCGTTGCTTGCCCTTGACGCCACTTGAGTTGTTCTTGTTGAAGTTGGGTCTTGTATTCTTCTTGCTCCAAAATTGTCTTGAAGCAAGGGCCATGTGCTCATGATAATCATACTTGGTGTCTTCGGGATTACTCTCCTCATCTTCCACTTCTTCCTCTTCTTCCATGATAACCTTGGCCTTCAAAGCAAGGTTGGGCTTCTTTGCCCTTTGAGAACGGAGCACCGCATTGTCAGCGGTCTTGTCCAAGATGCTCATTGCAACGAACTCATCCAACACTTCACTTGAGGTCTTGAGTGGAAGTCCGGTCTTTGACGAATGACGGAGGACATGGCCTTGTTGTAGGGCATCATAGCCTTGAGGAATTTGCGCTTGATCCAATTGTCATCCATGTCCTTGCTTCCATGATCTCGGAGTGAGACCGCGAGCAGTGGCGGACCTAGCAAAACGGCAGGCCCCAGGCCGCCCCAGGCAAGCTTCGAAGTACTGTAGCTACAGTGTTGTACTATAGCTACAGTCAATGAAGGGAAACACCCTCACGCCCCAGGCAGCCGCCCGGGCTGCCTGGGGCCTAAATCCGCCTCTGACCGCGAGTTTGGTCACTCTTCGAAAGAGCTCACGAGGTTCTTCATCTTCTTTCATTGCAAACTCATCGGCTTCATCTTGCACCACTTCATAGTTGGAGCGTTGAACGCTAGCACTTCCTCGATAGAGAGACACAACACATTTCCATGCGTCCTTAGCCATGGCATGAGGTCGAAGATGAGGGAGATCTTCGGGAAGAATTGCATCTTGGATGATGAAGAGAGCACTCTCATTGAATTGATTATCCACGGCTTCTCGAGGGGTGAAGTTGCTTGGGTCATGAGGATAGAAACCTTCTTCAATGATTCTCCAAAGGTTAGTATTCACATGTTTTAAATGACGCTTGAAGCGATAAACCCAAGAATCAAAATCTTCATGTTTCTCATACTTAGGAGGAGGACCGGCATGATTTAAATGAGTAGAGGGAATCGGCCCTCCATAAATTGGAGGTTCCACATGAGCAAAGATGCCGGTGCCATTTTTACCACTAGACATAGGAGCTTTCTCACTAGTAGCTTCCCCCTTTTCGGGGTTAGCATCCGTCACCGTGTTGGCGGGATCACCCACTTTCACGGGTGCGGTGGAAAGTTTAAGCCCTTCTAAGAATTCCTTAAACATGTCCTTGACCTCAGTCGTCATGGAGGTTTTCAATGTGTCCAACGCCACATTGAATTCCTCACGTGAGATCGAGTTACCCCCATCTCCCGTAGATGATATCGGATTCGCACCGGAGTGCTCTCCCACATCATCTACGACGTCAACCATACTCTTCGGATGGTAAAGTCCTTAAAAAGAGACGAGGCTCTGATACCAATTGAAAGGATCGATATGGTTGACTAGAGGGGGGGTGAATAGGCAACTAACAATTTTTAAGGTTTTCTATACCAAATTAAACTTTGCACCGAAATAGGTTGTCTACATGTGCAACTAAGTGAGCAACCTATATGATGCAATAACAACTAGCACATAAGCAAGCAAGGGATACAACACAAGTAGGCTTGCAAAAGTAAAGGCACGAAATAACCAAGAGTGGAGCCAGTGGAGACGAGGATGTGTTACCAAAGTTCCTTCCTTTTAAGGGGAAGTACGTCTCCGTTAGAGCTGTGTGGAGGCACAATGCTCCCCAAGAAGCCACTAGGGCCACCGTATTCTCGTCACGCCCTCACACAATGCGAGATGCTGTGATTCCACTATTGGTGCCCTTGAAGGCGGCGACCAAACCTTTACAAACAAGGTTGGGGCAATCTCCACAACAATTGGAGGCTCCCAACAACACCACGAAGCTTCACCACAATGGAGTATGGCTTCGAGGTGACCTCAACTGTCTAGGGTGCTCAAACACCCAAGAGTAACAAGATCCGCTAGGGATAAGTGGGGGGAATCTAATATCTCTTGGTGGAAGTATAGATCGGGCCCTTGTCACCCAATCCCGAGCAAATCAACAAGTTTGATTTGCTAGGGAGAGAGATCGGGCGAAAATGGAGCTTAGAGCAACAATGGAGCTTAGAGGTGGAATAGGTAGTCAACTAGAGGTAGGAGACGCCCCTTTTATACTCGTGGAAGAGTTCCAACCGTTATCCTCAAGTTCAGCCTGCGACACGCAGTACTACCGCTCCAGGAGGGCGGTACTACCGCAAGGCCACGCGGTACTACCGTGGAGGACCACGGTACTTCCGCGGCAGCAGCAGAGGCCGGGACTAGCCTGACTGAGCGCAGTACTACCGCTCGTGCGGTACTACCGCTCCCCCTTGCGGTACTACCGCAAGGCAGGTAGCCACAGCCTACGAAGAGCGCGGATGAAATAAAATATATCCGTGCCTACTTCCGCTGAAAAAGAAACAGTGCAAAAACCCGACGCGGTACTACCGTGCACGAGGTGCGGTACTACCGTTGAGGCGCGGATGTAAAAAATTACATCCGCTCCTACTACCACGGCGCAACGGTACTAGGTATGAGGGCCACGGTACTACGGCTCCAGGGGAGCGGTACTACCGTGGCCTCACACGGTACTACCGTGGATGATGTGCGGTACTACCGTGTGGGCGCGGATGTAAAAAATTACATCCGCTCCTACTACCGTACCAGAGCAGCACTAGGCCTGAGAGTTACGGTACTAAGGCTCCAGAGGAACGGTACTACCATGACCCCCAGCGGTACTACCGCAGGTGCTTGCGGTACTACCGCTCCATAGAGCAGTACTACCGCAAGTACAGCAGTAGCCGTCAGATTATGCACAACTAGGATAACGGAAAGACGCTCCAAAGTGCAAGGAAAGGTAGGACATGTGTACGTGTTGATTCCACCCAAACCTTTCCGACGCGGACCCCCTCTTAATAGTATGGCTCTCCTACGACTCAAATCCACCAAAGAGAAACGTAGAACAACACCGTCTTCAATAGTCTCCGAGGGGCACCGAATCGTCTCATGCCTAGTGATGAAGCATCTGAGAAACTCAAGGCACACGATTAGTCCGCAAAAGCATTGTCATCAATCACCAAAACACCTAAGGGATAAATATGCCCTTACATCTCCTTGCCCGTCCTGCTTCATCGTTGGGTCTGCAGGGTCGTCGTTGTCTTTGGCATCGTCCGAGGTGTTATTCTTTCTTGTATCAGTGTCGCTATTTTTGCTATGGCGGGGGTTTAGAGCGGCGTCGCTGACGTTGGCGCTTTGGCTGCTTCTCAGAAGTCGTTGTATCCTTTTGCTCCTCACCATTGTTTTCTTTGGGTGTGTCCACCATGTATATGTCATATGATGAGGTGGATGTCCAGTGCCCTGTGGGCGGTGGTTCCTATTCTACCCCGGTATCGTTGTCCATGCCATCGATGTCTTCGGAGTCGAAATCAAGCACGTTGGTTGACTCGTCGACAATGGCTATTAAGTGGGTGGTGGGTGGGTGACGAATTCCTTCATCTCCGCTTCCCACTCAAGTCGGACATAGTTCGGCCAAGAGTCTCCTGACAGGGAGAGGGATTTTAATGAGTTTAGCACGTCGCCCAAGGGCGGGTGATGAAAGATATCCGCGGAGCTAAACTCCATGATTGGTGCCCAGTTAGATCCGATGGGCACGGATGCACGCAGTTCGGAGCCTATAGCCGGAGATGAGTCCGAGGGTCCGATGGCACAGACCTCATTGGAAGTGAAATCTGTGTTCGGCTCTATCGCTGCTGAGTGTGCGGCCTCCATGGCGGGGTCCATCCTCCTGTCCTCGGACGGCACAATTTGCACTGGATTTAAAGCCAGGGCAGCTACAGGTGTGATCTCCTGAACACCGTTCGATGTCAAATCTAGGTCATGCTCATCGCGACTATAGGGTGCACCTGTCATGGGCTCGAATCCGTCGAAGATCAAGTCTCCGCGGATGTCGACAGTGTAATTCAGGCTTTCGCACCTGACCTGATGGCCAGGGGTGTAGCTATCGATCTGCTCCAGATGGCCAAGCGAGTTGGCCCATAGTGCGAAGCCGCCGAATACGAAGATCTGTCCGGGGAGGAAAACCTCACCCTGGACCGCATCATTGTAGACGATTGAAGGAACCATCAAGCCTTATGGTGACGACACAGTGGAACTCTCAATGAAAGCACCAATGTCGGTGTCAAAACCGGCGGATCTCGGGTAGGGGGTCCCGAACTGTGCGTCTAAGGCTAATGGTAACAGGAGGCGGGGGACACGATGTTTACCCAGGTTCAGGCCCTCTCTATGGAGGTAATACCCTACTTCCTGCTTGATTGATCTTGATGATATGAGTATTACAAGAGTTGATCTACCACGAGATCGTAGAGGCTAAACCCTAGAAGCTAGCCTATGATTATGATTGTTGTTGTCCTACGGACTAAACCCTCCGATTTATATAGACACTGGAGGGGGCTAGGGTTACACAGAGTCGGTTAAAGAGAAGGGAATCTACACATCCGAATTGCCAAGTTTGCCTTCCACGCAAAGGAGAGTCCCACCCGGACACGGGACAAAGTCTTCAATCTTGTATCTTCATAGTCCAACAGTCCGGCATAAGCATATAGTTCGGCTGTCCGAGGACCCCCTAATCCAGGACTCCCTCACCCCCTCCTTCCTTCTCCCCTCTTCCTTCTTCCCTCCTTCTCCTACTAGGAATAGGAAAGAGGAGGGTAATCCTATTTGGACTGGGGAGTCCTAGTAGGATTTCCCACACCTGGCGCGCCCCCTTTGGGCCGGCCACCTCTTCCCTCCCCTTCTTTGTATACGTGGCCAGGGGGCACCCCATAGACACACAAGTTGATCTTTAGCCGTGTGCGGTGCCCCCCTCCATAGTTTTCCACCTCGGTCATGTCATCGTAGTGCTTAGGCGAAGCCCTACGCCGGTAACTTCATCATCACTGTCACCACGCCATCGTGCTGAGGAACTCTCCCTCAGCCTCAGCTGGATCTAGAGTTTGAAGGATGTCACTGAGCTGAACGTGTGCAGACCGCGGAGGTGTCGTGCGTTCGGTACTTGATCAGTTGGATTGTGAAGACCTTCGACTACATCAACCGCGTTACATAATGCTTCCGCTTTCACTCTACGAGGGTACGTGGATACACTTTCCCCTCGTTGCTATGCATCACCTAGATAAATCTTGCGTGATCGTAGGAATTTTTTTGAAATTACTGCGTTCTCCAACACTTTTCACACTTGGAGGGGGAAAAGGATGAACTCCGAGAACATAAAGAGGAATTCACTCAAACAAAACCCAATTACACATCCACTAGAATAGCACACACATAGATCCACAAGATACAAGAACAATCCAAGGAAACAAGCACAAAGGTAAAGTTCTTCCCACTCCTAAGGAGGTGAGGTCTTGATGGTGGTCTTCTCCAAAAGGAGGTCTTGATATCCCTTAGGATCTTATCCTAGGAGGTCTTGATCTCCAAGAGGAGTGGTAGATGAGCAAAGCCCTCTCAATATCTCAAATATACTTTTCTAACCCTAATCAAATGGCCTAGGTACAAAATATATAGGTAGGTGGAGGATGGGGCGAAGTGGCGGCCCAAACAGATGGCCTCGGTTGGAAACCTGATGGGCCCGTGCGCACGGGGTAAGTTGGGCCCGTGCACACGGGGTCCCTTGTGCACGGTACACGCCCGTGCGCACGGGGTGCTACAGCGGCCGCGGACTGTGCGCATGGGGTCTGGAGGCCGTGCGCACGGGTGTGTGTGTCTCGGTTACAGAAGCCTCCTGGGAGGCCCGTGCGCACGGGGGTCTTGGGGGCCCATGGGCACAGGGTCGCTTGGGAGGTGCTGCCTTGATGTTGTTTGGTTCCTCCTTCTTCCTCGTGACCTTGGGTTGCTTCTCCTATTCCTTTGAGGTGTCCCTCGGCTGCTTGGTGGTGTCGTCTTCGTACCTAATGACACATAGCATGTTTTGGTGAGGTAGCATCCAAGTTTCATTCATATCCATATCGATCTCGAATAGGAGTGAGTTCACCTCAGTTTCGATGGCGCGTGCTCGAGCCCTTATCATAGGTCCACGTGGTGCTTGGTGTGTTGGTGTAGAGTCCATGGGGATGATCGATGGATGCTCCGCATCATATATGTACTCCATGGTCTACTTTTGTGAAGACAATGTCGAACGCTCAAGGTAAGATTTATATTCACTTTGCAAGGCGTCAAGAAACATGTAGAAAGGATGTCGAGAGGAATTTGGGGTTCTACAAGCTCGCTTTGCCATGTTCATGGTCCTGCACGATTCTGACATCAAAAAGATCTTGACCGTGTGTGATTTTGCATAGAGGATGAGCGAGAACAATCGCCATATTGTCGCTATGATAATGAGGAGAACAAAATTCATATACCACATGTTCAACTACAAAGGGATGAACAACGAACCTAGAAATTTCTTGAAATGCATCTATGGACCGAAAACCGCGTGGGTCATGAACAACGATGATCTTTTTTTTGAGATGGAACACAGCGATTCCATAAATCACACAGGCACAGCAGGAGAGCTGGCCAGATACACCAAAACATCGTCTGGGACACCATCGGTCCACAGCTGCCTAGCGTCTGTTCGCTTAGAGCCCACGGCTGCAAGTGCATGTGCTAGCTTATTACAGCCCCTGGGAGCATACATAAATTCAACAGAATTAAAGTTCAACCGAGCAAAAGACCGGATATCTTTTAGAAGAACACCTTCAGGAGCCAAGTCGTACTCCGTACTCTGCAAAGCTTTCACCAAAGATTGGCAATCAGACTCCACTTGGATAGCCGTCATTCCCCAGGAGGATGCTGCGTGAATTGCTTCCCAAGCAGCAGTCGCCTCGGCCTGGAAAGCACTGGCCACATGCTGAAGCTTGCCAGCCCCTGATCCCCTTATGTCGCCACAGTTGTCCCTGGCCACGAATCCCCAACCGCCACACCCAGTGGAGACATTGAACGCCCCGTCCACATTAATTTTCATCAAGTCGCCGAGCGGTTTCTGCCAGAAACGGTGTTCCTTGGGTTGTGACTGGGATTTGGGATTACTGCATAGATGTAGTGATTCAGCAGCCCAAAACCTGGCGGACACTGCAGTCCTCTCCACTATGTCTGAAGACTCCCCAGCGTTAATTTTATTGCGGCAGTCCCACCACCTCCACAGCATACATGTAACAAGAACCCGTTGATATTCAGGTAGATCCAGCACTGCCTGTATTACTTCCTTTGCATCAGTGCAAGCACACAACTTTTCACGAATCTCATCCAGCTCGAGACAACGCCACAGCTTTTTAACCTATTTGCATCTCAGGAACAAGTGAGCTCCATCTTCATCCACCCTTCTACAACATACACAGAGTGTTTCACATTCAACCCCTCTCCTTTTCAGAGCTAGCTTCAAAGGTAGACTGTTGTGTGCTAATCTCCACATGAACTGTTGGATCTTTGGTTGGCAGGGGATGTCCCAAATTTTCTTCCATGGGAAACAAGGTAGCTGACCTGAGATTGACGACGAGGCTGAGCTAGCATCTCTTGCTTTGACGTATAGTTTGTATGCAGATTTTACTGAGAATTGGCCTTTACTATCAGGGGACCATGCATAGAAATCTTCAAACTCTTCTCGGATTGGCGTCGCAAGGATGACCTTGGCATCTGCGTCAGCAAAGATATTCCTGACCATCTCCCTATCCCAGTTCGCGGTTTCTGGATTAATTAGTTCACATACCCGAGTAAGAAGGCACCTTCTTCTTGGCGTGATGGGAAATCTCTGGCCCTCCCTATTCAGCCACGGATCCTTCCAGATATTGACCTCAGTCCCATCACCAATTATGCATATTAGGCCCTCCTTTAAAAGATGCACACCCTTCAGGATACTCCTCCAAGTATATGAGATACCAGGTGCAGGTGCCGCCTCAAGAATTGATGTAGATGGAAAATAACGTGCTTTAAGAACTTCTGCACAAAGGGAGGTTGGGTTCTGGAGGAGCCGCCACGCCTGTCTTGCTAGCATAGCGATGTTGAACCCATATAGATCTCGGAATCCAAGGCCCCCATCCTTCTTCGGCCTTGTCAGAGTCTCCCAACTCAGCCAATGCATAGTGTTTTGCTTTTCCTGCTTTGCCCACCAAAATCGGCATATCATGCTCCCCATCTGCTCGCATAAGGATTTAGTGAGGTCAAAACATGACATGGCAAAAGTAGGGATTGCTTGAGCACAAGCTTTAATTAGGACGTCCTTCCCCATCTTAGACAACAATCTCTCAATCCAACCTTGGATTCTTTTCCAGATTCGTTCCTTGAGATACTGAAAGGTTTTTACTCTATCTTGTCCCACATAAACAGGTAGCCCCAAATACCTTTCGGATCTAGCCTCCGTATTGATATGTAGCTCCGCCAGGACACTTTGCTTCCTCTCCCTCCTTGTATTTTTGCTGAACATGACCGATGACTTATCGTAATTAACAATTTGTCCCGAGCACACCTCATACAGATGTAGTATACTTTGCAGATACCTGGCACTTTCGCTTGTAGCTTTAATCAGTACCAACGAGTCGTCTGCAAACAATAGGTGGTTGAAACTAGGGGCTGCATTGCAAATACATATACCAGTCAGAGTTCCATTCACTTCTGCCCTGTTCAGTAGGGAGGAGAACCCCTCCGCGCAAATGAGAAAGAGGTACGGTGAGAGGGGGTCACCTTGACGGAGGCCGCATTGGGGCAGCAACACATCCGTACACTCTCCATTCACTTTGAATCTGTATGACACCGTGGACACACAAAGCATGATCCGTTTGACCCATGTCTCCTCGAAGCCAAGTTTATACATCATCTTTTCCAGAAAATCCCATTCCACTCTATCATAGGCTTTACTCATGTCCAATTTCACTACAGCGAACCCTTCCTTTCCTCTTCTCTTTCTCTGCATATAGTGTGTACATTCATAAGCAAGCAAAATATTATCCGTGATCAATCGGCCCGAAACAAAGGCACTTTGGTTAGGTGAGATAATGTCTGGAAGGATTTGTTTCAACCGATTTGCAAGTACCTTAGAGACCAACTTATAAACAACATTGCAGAGGCTGATTGGTCTCAAGTCTTTCATGCATTCCGGATTTTGCACCTTAGGAATCAGCACAACACAAGTCTCATTCCACCCCTCGGGCATGGGTCCCCCATTCAGCACCTCAAGCACTTCTGCGACCAGTTTTTCTCCTACAATGTCCCAGTATTTTTTGTAGAACACCGATGGCATACCGTCGGGTCCAGGGGCCTTCAGGTCACCTATACTTTGGAGAGCTTCAAACACTTCCTTCTCAGAGAAGGGCTCATTCAAAACCTCATTCATTTGCGGGGTAACACGTGCATCAACCTGACTCATCATCTCCTCCATTCTTGTAGCCGTGTGGGACGTAAACAGATTAAGGAAATAGTTAGTCACGACTTCCTTCATGGCCTCCTTCTCCTCCACTACAGTACCATCTTGTCTCCTCAATTTCTTAATGTGGTTTTTCTTCTTTCTATCCAAGGCTGCTGCATGGAAAAACTTCGTATTTCGGTCGCCTCCCTTCATCCAATGGACATGTGCCCGCTGTCTCCAATATAGCTCCCTCTGATCCTCGAGCCTCCCCAGTTTAAATCTAAGTAGTTCCTCCCTCCGAACCTGCTCTGCACTAATGCTGCTCCTTCGACACTTCTCCAACTCCTTCTTTGTTTTGCTAATTCTTTTCTCCAAGTCCCCCAAAATATTTCTACTCCAGTCCACTAATTCAACCATGACTCCTTTAACAGCTGCTGCCACCCTTTTTCCTTCCAACTGCACTCCCTTCTTCCAAGCATTTTCTACCATCGCCCTACAGTCCTCTTCCTCCAGCCACTTCGCCTCAAACCTCGGCGTAGAGCTCCGAGTTACGCCTTGCTGTCTCTTAGCTCCTCCTTGTGTGTCAATGATGATTGGTCTGTGGTCCGAGTGTCGAGGTTCTCCGTTAGTGACCTTAAAAGCAGAAAACCGGTTGCACCATGATTGTGTAGCCACTGCTCTGTCAATCCGCTCCTTTATGTAATTAACTGCAGTATGGCTGTGATTCCGCCATGTAAATGCATCTCCTATGAAGCCCAAGTCTCCAAGTTCACACGCCTCAAGTGCAGCTTTAAACTTGTCCATGCAACTCTGTGATCTAGGTGCCCCCCCTTCCTTCTCCCATGGGTGTAAAACCTCATTGAAGTCTCCTGAGCAAAGCCACGGTTTGTTGTTTTGTGCCTTCAGGTTGCTCAAAAGACGCCAAGTTTTATCCTTTTCATCATGTTTCGGCTCCCCATACATCCCTGTGAATCGCCACACAAACCCGTCCTCTTCCATGATCTCCGAATCGATGTGATATCTAGACATGAAGCCCACCACTCTCAAGTTCACCTCATTCTTCCAGAATAAAGCCAAACCTCCACTCTGACCTTCACAGTCCTTAACCATCATATTCGTAAGGCCCAATTTCCACCGCAGCCACTCCAGCCTACTACGTACCAATTTCGTCTGCGACAAAAAGAGTACGTCGGGGTCCTCCTTCTCCCGGATATCTAGGAGTCCTCGAATTGCCGGGCCATTCCCCAAACCCCGGCAATTCCATGTGATGATTCTCATTTCTGCTCGCAGGACTGACTCGGCAGTCCCGCATTCAAAACGGTGTGTACTCCCTCCATTTCTTGGGTACTTGCTTCGTTCCCTTTGATTTTCTTCGGTGACCCCTGGCTGTCCACTTCCATCTCCTCCCCCTCCTCTTTTTTTCTATTATTACTCCACACGTTTTGCCTTCCGCACTCTCCCTGGGTTTTCTCTTGAACTTCCCATTCCTCCCTTTTGGTTCAGCCCTTGGCCTGTTTACAATATTACCTACCCCATCTTCCTCTTTGTTCCCTGGCACACTGTGGTTTTCATTCGACCCATTCCCAACACCCACTATCACGCCACCACCACCCCTTACTGTCGTCTCTGTAATGTTTTCCATCCCAGCCAGGCTTGGCTCATTGGCGTCCCCCCTCCCAAAATCAAGTTGTTTTTTATTCTTCTCTCCCACTGCAGTGTCATTAGCCCTCTTTGCAGTTGGATCAATCTTAAGTGGACTCGTGACCTCCTCCCCATCATCATACTTCTTCTTACCCCCATCGGTTGTGCAAGTTGGTGGTTTCCTCCACGATGGTGCATCACTCCTGCTCTTTCCCTCACTATTCGACCAACCATTCTTCCTTCCCGAGCTGCCTCCACTAGTCTCCCTCGGCCCACCCCGGACCATGTCATATGATTGAGGCTTCTCTGGGGCATATTTCATCCATCTCCCGAATTCAGCAGCTTGTCCCCTTTTGAGTTTTGTTTTACATTCCTTATCTAAATGCCCCAGCCTACCACATGTGTAGCAGAAGTCTGGCAAAAACTCGTACTCAAAACGGCACCATATTCTTTCATCTTCCTTTCTCTTCTTCTTCCTCCCACCCGTTTCGTCTTCCTTTCCCCTCTCTTCCTCCTCCTCCCCTCCCTCCTCCTCCATTGCCCCATCATCCACTGGATCAATATCCAGAAAGATTCCTCGCATAAGTGGCTCAGCAATTCTGATTCGCACCTTCACTCTCAGGCACCGCCCCAACGCCGAGCCATCCTCACCCGAATCCACTTCTACCAATTCCCCAATCTCATCTGCTAGATCCTCCCCCATTTCCTTACACATCATTCCCAAAGGAACATTAAAAATACGGACCCATATTGGAACTGTTTCAAACACATATTCATCTAGTGTCTTCCTAGGGTCGAAATCCTCCATCACCAGAAGCTCCTTGCCGAAGGTCCATGGCCCGTTCTCGAGCACCTTTCGTTTTCCTGCCTCCTGATGGAACATAAACAGAAATCGGTTCTCCCCCATCTCCTTGACCTCCAATCTCTTCATCGGGCACCACACTCGCCCCAGCGCAATCGCCATCCCTTCTGCATACCCTGGCCTGTCCGAGATCAGCTTCCCCATCGCCTTTGGCACACTTCCCTCCCTCGCCGTCGCCCTCTTCCAGCCCACCTTGACTCCCCTCCTCTCTGCCTCGGACAGGTTCATCTTCTTCAACATTCCTTCGACTCCCTCCATGCTACCCCCCAGCCTCCAACCGCCCGTGCGTCACCGGAGAAACGAAAAAAGCTAGGGATTTGGTGGAAGTACGACCGCGTGCCCCAGACTCACACGGAAGGCCTCTGGTGGAGATGGGTTGGGATCTATGCGGACGAGAGAGGGAGGTTGGGTCGCTGGTCTCCGAAGCTGCCGAAGGCGGCTGGGACGAGATGGATCTGCCGCCGCCGGGGTGGGGGACGAGGAGGCGAACCCTAGGTCGCCACAAGAAGCGCCAGACAGGAGACATGAACAACGATGATCTAGTTGATCATTTGTGGTCGCTTCATGGTCAATAAACTTCTTCCTGTTATTTCTACTTGCAGTGATTTTTATGCTTGATTTTTATAAGTTTCGAATCAAAATTATAAATTGTGGATTTGAAATGATCATTAAGTATGTATGTCTGATATAAATTGTTCGAATTATTATGTTGATACTATATAGATGCATCTGACATTTGTATGCTTGTTTAGTGAAAAATAGAAGAAAAAATAACAGATTTTGAGGAAGATGTTTACATGAACCGAGAAAAGACCTCTTACAACTTCCTCTAAATTACGTAAATTATATGAACACCCGGTAAAATTGCTTAAAAAAGAAGTGTTGGGAATGCTTAAAAAAAGAAGCGAAAGGGTGTACTAGTCTAGTAGCGTGGACAGCCGCAGCCGCAGGAGTGTTCTCGTCTCATCTGAGTCCGTTCCGCCGCCTCCGCCTCCGCCTCCGGCTGCTGGTTGCCGGGGAATTCGAGAATCATATCCTCGTGCCCGCAAACAGTAGGTACCATTGCCCGCAGAGCAGGCCTTCCCTACTCCTCTAAGGCTGCATTACCTCTACGAAATGCCATGGCCTTCCTAGCCTCCTAGCTAGGGTTTGCTCTGCCTCCCGCTCTCGCCGATGTTCGAGGAGATGGCCGCCGATTCCAGCATGGGCATGGGGATGGGCTTCCACCAGGGGGCCTCCTCCTTGCACCACCACCGCCATAACATGCTCTCCTTCCAATCCAATCCCGATTCCGCCCCCGCCCCCGCCCCCGCGCCCCCTGCCCCTCCCGTCTTCCTCCCCTCCCCCAACGCTCCCGTGCTCCAGGGGGCGCCGCCCAAGTACAAGTTCGTCACCGGCTCACCCTCCGACTGGACCCCCTATGAGCTCTCCATATTCCAAGAGGGCCTCGCCAGGTTCAACCCCAATCCCTCCTCATCGCTGTTTTGCTACCACGCGGGCACTGCTTGACTTAATAATGTGCTAATGGCAACACCAGGTATGCTCGTGAGCCCACCATTATGAAATACATCAAGATTGCTGCTATGCTGCCCACTAAGACCATCAGGGACGTCGCGTTAAGATGCCGATGGACTGCTGTAAGTGTTCTTTCCCCTGTTGCAACCACAGTAGTTGTGTACAAGCAGAGAGAACAGAGGGGTCCTTTCCTGTTTTCTTGATGTGCTATTTCCATTCTAGGGAAAGGAGAGTAGGAGGAGGAAACCTGATGAATTCTATGCTGGGAAAAGGATAAGGGACTTGAAGGTAGTCTCGTATTTAATGATTGGTTCATTTGGATACTTATTCTGGTTGTTGTAGATTTGAACCTTTCACAGATCCTTTAGTTTGTATCAGGAGTATTAATCTTGTTTTTCCGATAATGAAGTTCCCTGGACATCGCTGCAGGAGAAAATGGTTGTTTCTACCTCACTAGCCAATTTTCAGATGGCACCTCCAAATAATCTAGTCCCCTTCTCGATGTCGATGCATCATCCAGGTCAGAATAGCCTGGCTACAAATGAAGGTTGATCCCAGATACAATTTTTTTGTTTCAGTAATGGCCAAATGTTGTTTCCTCCCTTGAAATGTGTGCAAAGATTTATCCAACATCTTTAAAATCCTATTTTGTGGTCGAAGACTAATTTCTTGAGATTATGAGTTATGGTTAATTACATGGAGATAATTCCTTCCTTTTTTTGTGGTCAAACCATGGATACCTGTATCACTTGGAATTTAATGCTTAGTGTCACTTCCAGCGAGCATATGGAAGCCGATGAGTTTAAAGAACTAAATGTAGTCTTAAGTTTGTGTACCCGGGTCTGCTAGAGTGATTTGCTGCATTACACACTAGCAATGTGATTATAATTCTTCCTAGATATGATGAATTGATGACTATCAAAGAATGTTTTCCTTGTATAATTTCATGGACCTATTTCATTTTCGCTTACTTCTCCTAATAATTTTCATATGTTAATGTTCTCAAGCAGTCCTCGTTTTAGATAATGCAACTCAGCATCTTCTGGAGGAAAATAACCAGTTACTCAATCAGATCTCTGCAAATATTGAAACTTTCAAGGTTTGCATGATTTACCTTTTGTCTCTTATCACTGAGCATATTTTACCAAATGGGTATTGGGTAGTGGGCAACTGGGCACTTATTATTAGGGGCATCCATCCACAGATGGAACATGTAAATGAAAATTTACATTTTCATGCAGCACATATTAATTCAAAGCTACACATGAAAGCTTGAGCTGTGCTAATTGTGTCTGAAATTCCAAATTTCCTATAGCTGGGGGAGAACATGGATCTCTTTCTACGCACGAATAACAATATTCAAACAATTTTGAAAAGGTATGACATTGTTATCTGTTGCATTTTTCTTGTATTTCAATTATTTCCTGTATGCTACTTTAATTGCGCACACATGACATATGCGTAGGATTTATATGTTTGAGTTTTTGTCATCTACTTTAATTCAGTTTGTTCGAGTCATTTCTTTATAAGAATGTGTAGGATCTTGCATGGCAGCTATCAGATCGAAGGAGCTGTAAATATGAACCGAGTGAGTGATGACACCACTTGTGTATGTTAATCTTTAGCTGAGGACATTCCTATCATTTATTTTTGTCATCAGAGGAGTCCTTGTCTCATAAATTAAAGTAGTGAGATGCAAGACAGAGCATGATTTGTACAGTTTATGCCAATATGCTATCTGTTCCTTGTTGAAGTTTGCTCACTTATACATAAATCTATGCTGTAGAATGAGTGAGACGCCTGGTGTCATGGGTCAGATGCGTCCCTTGCCAGAACCTGTAAATGAAGGCCAACTAAATTCACTTCTTCAACTGGATAGAGTGGTAAGTTCGAAACTTGTGGTTTGTAGGATTCGTACATGATCTCACCAAGATTCGTGATAACACTGCATGTTAAAATGTGAAGTATGTGAGTTAGTTATTGGCAGGCTCTAACATAGCAGAAATGTAACATCTGTACCAACGTTTTGAATATATACATTAGTGCTATGCATCTTCATAATTAATGATACGAAACCTGCCATGAAATAGGAAATGCTTCAAGAAAAAACTTTAATGCATTGGTCACTTCATAGTGTTGCTCCGGTGTCATGGTGCAGTATTTGATTACTTTTTGGTAATTGCGATAATATGATTTTGGTTTTGTTGTCTTCTCCTGAAGGTTGCCTCTTATGGCGATATACTACATAACACTCGTATGAAGGATGAAGCATGAAGTTAATGTAAGATAAATTGGGGGCGATGAGACATAACCATCCTGTAGCGAAAAAGATGACATGAGCTTTTGCCTGATCTGTACAAATGCCACGAAGAAGACCTACAATGTAGAATTAGATGTTATACTGACCAAGGCGGCATGGAATAAGTAATGATGCCTTCGAGGGATGTGTTGTTTCCTTTTTTTGGTGCGAGCTAATTGCTTCGGCTGCTGGCTGTCGATCCTTGATTCTTGGGAAAGTAAGGGAATGTAAAACGGGATGAGGTAAGGGTGTGGTTTATCACCCTTTTGTGTTGTATTGGGAGCTGACTTGATTCAGACGGCTGTAAATATCGGGTGTGGTTGCCGCATGAGTTACTTGTCTGATGATGATGCTCAAACGAAAAGACATCGTGGTACTGTTCTCATTGTATAAGTACAACAATTGATTCTTAAGTTTGGCTTACTTATTTGACTACTGTAATCCCGGCTTGTGTTTGCATTGCCGGGAATTGGGCCGAATGATTATATCAATGCTATGTAGGGGTGACACTGCCGTGTATTTGGTTGGATAGTTTCTCTTGAACGGATTTGGTTGGACAGTGCTTGAACTGTATCCTATTTTCTGTTTATTTATCTTTTGGAATCGAAATCAGGATACAAGATTCGAATAATGGATTTGTTGGATTATGTCAGATTTAGACATTGTACAGTAATGGAAATCCGAGTGGGATAAAAAACACACATACACCACATGCATATATGAGGAATATATCTTTATCTTTACCTACTAATAAAGCGGCTATCGCTTCTGCCCGTCCGTCATTAAAACTGCCCCTAAAGTTGCAAATAATTACCCACCAACGCTCGCCCATAGCTCAATAAGGGGAGATCCCCTCATATACATGGACCAGGTGAGCAGCGCATTGGTTGGTTCCGTGACCTACCGCGCTAGAGGTCGTGGGTTCGATTCCCACAACCACCCTTCTCCTTTAAAAAATCAATTACTTTTTGAAATTTTCATATCTTTGAAACCCTAACTTTAAATCTGACATGCCATATATGAAAAGTCATCACAAAAAAATGTAGATTTCAAATATGCTATTATCATTAATTTTTGAAATTACGTTTAGGGTGCAAACTTAAATAATACCTTCTTTGTATGATGAGATATTTTAGAAATGCCTATTACATATGTCCTTATAGATTGGTTGTTTTTGTGGAGCTATCCTATATGTTTGCAACCAAATTAAGTCTTGAACTGAATTATGATTGCACACACACACACACACACACACACACATTCGCGTCACGTCGCATATATATGCGCTGGGTATATTCACTCCGTCCGAAAAAACTTGTCCTTCAAAGAGATATACCTAGCACTAATTTGGTGTTAGATACATCCATTTGAGGGACAAACTTGGGACAAGTTATTTTGGACGAAGGGAGTATATGAAAACACTTATGCACATGTTATCATTAAATACTAAAATGTACTTTGCTATTTCATTCTAATGCAATATTTTTTTTGCGTCACCGAGAAACAACAACAAATGCGTAAACATATATTGGCAACTAGGTAGATATTTGCGTTGTATAATGAATTCTAAACACCTTCAGTTCACTTCAAAAATCATCACACCTTTATGTTTTTGCACAACACCACTTATCATGTTGCTTGTTTTTTTAGAAAAGTTATCATGTTGCTTGTTGCGTGGCATCATGAAAGATTTCAAGGATTTGCTGATGTCGTTAAGTGTATGTATGAGGCGTGAATTTTTTTTTCTCCCGTTGCAACGCACGGGCACTTTTCCTAGTTATCACTAAAAGTTGCATGATTAATGCATAGTACTAGAATATTAGCAATTCCCCATCCTAACATTCATACTTTGATTTGAAATTGATTGTGTTTGGATGTCAAAATCCTTTAGCCTCTGATCGTGCTGGAAATTAGGTAAACCACTTTCACCCTCAGTGACATGCTCCGGTAGAGATTCGATTTCGTAGAAAAGATGCTGATATTATTGGTAGTGAGTAATAAAGAGGTGAACAAACGGTCACATATAAAGGGGGTGTAGCTCATATGGTAGAGCGCTCGCTTCGCATGCGAGAGGCACGGGGTTCGATTCCCCGCACTTCCAACTTTTTCGATTTTTACATATTAACATGAATTGTCTTTTTCTCTTCTTCTGAATTTAACATCAAATGTCAGATGATTCCCCGCAAACTTTCTAATGTGTATATCCATGAGCTCTCTGTGATTTAGCATCAAATGTTTGAATCCACAACGTGTTGAACTTTAAATTAGGCAACTAGCAGAATTGTGAGTGTCCATTTATAGGACACCCCATCCATTATCTATACATATTATTAAAGGGACGTGATATTCTTAATTTCATCCCTTTTTTTGATCCCGCTTCAACTAATTTCAGTGTGTTATTTGGAACCGATCACCTGTTTTGGCCCAATGAAGGAAGCCCCCCGGCGGTGCACTATGATCAGGCTTGGAGAGCTGGCAATTTTTTTTTGCAATATTCATTTTACCAAAAAAAAAATCGATTGTCAGCGAGAATTCGTTTGTCCCATTACAATGCACGGACATATTTTCAAGATAAACGTGTCACTTGACTAGAATTGCTAAACTTCAAGATATTTTTTCCCCTCTCTCTTGCAACGTCCGGGCATGTTTGCTATATTACAAAAACATGTTCAAAAAATCAAGGGTTTCGACTAATTTTTAGTCAAAGCTTTTTCATAGGTAATATTTTTTGTGGCAAAAAAATTCTGATCTATTTATTTTTAATCATGGTAGTCCAATGAACATAAAAAAATAAAAATTACTTTCACATTCATAGACCACCTATCGACGACTACACACACAGAGGCAAGCCGGAGGCGCGCCACCGTCATCGCCCCTACCTTGCCGGAGCAGGAGAAAACTTGTTGTAGTAAACAGATGGGAAATCGTTTTGCTAAGGCCCCACAGGACCAACGACCAGAATAACAACCGCCGTCGACGAAGAGACGCATATATCAGAAGGATCAACCTAAGGACACACGAACGAAGACCAGATCCATGACAGGCAATCACCGATCGAATCCCACGATATCCACAGGAAACACACCTCCACACGTCCTCCGACGATGCTAGTTGCACCACCGGGACATGGGTTTGGTGGGAATAACCTTATTCCATCTCAAGAGAGCCGCTGTCGTCTCGACTTCCTGAGCAGGACACAAACCCTAACAAAATCCCCCAAAACAACTAAAAGCGGAGCCCTCCCGCCGGTAAGAATCGGGGTCCACCATACCCCATGGCCCGAGAGCCACCGGAGATGAGGTGGACCGCTGGCGAGAGGCAGAGAAACCCTAGGCTTTTTTTGAGACGCGGCGGCGGGTAGGTGTCATTAATATGACACGGTATCATGGTATTGATATCAAGTCTTTTCTTTCATTATTTAATGGCATGTCACGTTAATAAAATTGCCTATTTAATATGCATAATTATAATACTACTCCCTCCGTTCCCTAATATAAGATCTTTTAGCTATTTCAAAATATTGACTACATACATACTAAAATGAGTGAGCATATATACTAAACTTTGTCTAAATACATACGAATAAAAAAAAAGCTAAAAGTCTTATATTAGGAAAGGGAGAGAGTACTTACTACTATGATAACCCATTGTGGAAGATGTAACGAGTCAGACAGCAGGGTCGCGTAATTATTTTCTGTGAAATTTCATTGCCAAAGACACCACAAACCTGCAAGTGAAGTCGTGAAGCTTCTCGATCCGGGAACCAGGAAGGGAAGGGCGATCACGAGAGTGCACTGATACGACAAGTGGTCCAGGCGTCCAGAGCCTTTTGTAACCGCGAAAACGATTTGCAGTCGGGATCAAACAAGATACGGCTTGGCGTTTTCAGCTAAGACATGCGCCACATGATTTTGTCCCGGGAAAAAGACGGACAGTTACTGACACGCACACATGTCTTTGAGAATGGTGGCAGGACATGGACGGTGTAAAAGGACACGCTCACGAGTTCAACAGCGTCCGAGATAACCAGATTGGTGGGCTGGTCGCGTAAAGGAAATCACATTCACAGGGCCCCAGAGAGAGATTCCAGGGAATGCTGGGCTGGTTACCGCTGGAAAGAAATCGTTAGAGTATCGCCCGAAATGCCTACGTACTTTGCCGGTGCAGGATCCACGGGAACAGGTGAATGAACGGAACAAGAACAGGTGAACGAGCTGCGTGCATATGTATGTATTCAACGACATGCTTTAGATTAGACGGCACACGAGGTGTGTTAGCGAAAGAGCTCGAGGAAAAGGACATGCTCACGAGTTCACAAGAACCGAAACTAGGGGCCAAGCAGATGATGACCGGCCACCTGTTTACCAGTTACTCGATTTATCTAATTAAATGATAAGCGTTACACGTGTGACACCAAGCATTCCAGCTCTGACTTTTTTATAACTAAAGTAGCCATCCGAAAAGAAAAAACCAAACCCCAAACAAAACTGAAATTTGTCTTTCACAAAAAGTTGACATGCTTGTAATGTATCACTAAACTTGGCATAAAAAACATTCAGAGTTGTCATGTGTTCGTGTCACACGTGTGGCACTTATCAGGGTCCTTTATTTATTCTTTTGCTTTCCTTGATTTCCTTTCCTCGAGCGGGTGCTCTCTTATCTCAGTGGGGTCGAGACCATTGTTGAAATATATCGCCCACCTCTTTTTATCGGTTTGGACTTTTGGATGACTTGGCTAGAGCATAAATTCAATATAGCATCCGAGCCAAAATATCTTGAGTTCAAAAGCCTGCCAACGCAATATTAAAAAAGATTCTGCGGCCTACGTCGAAGGGGAGTATTTAAATATATTGCCCGCCTCTTTTTATCAATTCGGACTTTTGAATGAGTCGGATGAAGCATGAATTCAAATCATTAAGAGCATATCTAGCCAAACCTTTAAAATGGTTGAAATCCTTAAAAAAATCTCTTTTGAAGAGTTAAGCGACATCTTGTCAAACTCCTATTCAGTTTTGCCGCTCGATTTCTTTAGGAGAATCCCCCGTCAGTTCTCAATTTTGAGCGGTCGAATGGCATGCTAAAAAAAGATACCCCTTGGGCTTCTACTCCTTCTCGCGAGTATTTAACCAAAAACTACCACAATTCATGGAACCGTGACGAAAAACTACCACTTTGCGATTTTGTGCGAAAAACTACCGCTTTTTTCCTAAACCGTGGCAAAAAACTACCAAGTCTGAAAATAGCCCGATTTGGCTCTTTTAAGTGCGTTTCTGACAGAGTTGGCCCACACATAAGCAGGCTAAAAAAACAATCGGGTCCCTAGTTTTTTTTTAAAAAGCAATCCAGTCCTCCAGCGACTGGAGGGGGCGGGCGGCTGCGTGCACGCGTGCGAGGAGGCACTGGGATGCGCGAGGGCGGCGGCGTGGCGAGCTCGCGGCGGCCCTGCGAGCTGCGCGTGCCATGGGGCCCGGTTGCGTCAGGCAAGGGGAGGATCCTGCACGCGCTACTGCGGCAAGCCGGCGGGGCGGCTGCTCGAGCGGTTGCGCACGGCTGCGTGTGCGCGTGTGGCAGTGGGGCTGCGACGAGGTGCGGCTGTGCAGTGCGGCGGGGCTGCGCGAGAGGAGGAGCTCGTGCCCGTGCTGCTGCTGCAAGAGAAGGAGAGGAGGCAGAGGAGAAGGAGACGGAGAGGAGACAGTGGAGAAGGAGAAGAGGGGCTGGGCTGCTGCTGCTCAGCAAGCTGCTGCAGCAAGGAGAAGTAGAGGAGCACGAGCACCGCCGCCACGACGCTCGCCGCTTGCTGGCCGGCTGGCTTGCGTGCGCAGCAGCCGCCGCCGCCGCCGCCGTCGCCGCGAGCGTGCTGTGCCTCGCCGAGGACTGGATTGCTTTTTAAAAAAAACTAGGGACCCGATTGCTTTTTAGCCTGCTTATGTGTGGGCCAACTCTGTCAGAAACGCACTTAAAAGAGCCAAATCGGGCTCTTTTCAGACTTGGTAGTTTTTTTGCCACGGTTTAGGAAAAAAGCGGTAGTTTTTCGCACAAAATCGTAAAGTGGTAGTTTTTCGTCACGGTTCCGTGAATTGTGGTAGTTTTTGGTTAAATACTCCCTTCTCGCTCAACAGCTTCCACCTCTGCAGCCTTCCCTCCTCCCGGTCAACAGTTGATTTGCTCGCCGGATGACACTACTGCCATATGTTAGGTTGATTTCTCCACCAATGGGCCCAACGGCTCATTGGGCCCCCACGCCCTGATCGGGGGCGTCCAGCCCAAGCAAGGCTGGTGGGCCCCTGTCGCGCAGTGCTATAAAGAGGAGGTGGGGACCAGGGGCACGGGGTACGAGGTTCGTCACCGCCACTTTTCCCCACTCCTAACCCTATCCGATCTAGAGGGAGGCACTGAAGCGATGGGAAGCTCCACCGCCGCCACTCACACACTTCACCGTCAACCACACCGACCGTCGCTGCCCGTGCGCAGACCTTCATCGACGAACCAGCGATGGCTGGAACGCTAAGGTATTAACACAAACAGATCATGGATAGTTCAATCAACTCTAAAACCCTAGCCTAGTCGATCCTATGGTTTTATCACCATAATCGTTGCATATCTTCCCCGCCGTTGTCGCGAGCAAGTGGACGAATAGGGAAACGTCAAACTTCGTTTCTTAAAAAATGAAACCTGTGGACAACCACGATCGTGTAGAACACCCGCGGAGGAGCTAAATGGCGCAGAAACCCGACCATGCCAGTGACCTTCCGAAAGCCAGAGTTCCGCCGCTACGGCGTGCTTGGCCGGCGACGGGCAAGCACGACTTTGAGAATAATTAAGTCCTTGAAGCCTGTCAGGACCCCTGACATGACTGGGCAGCGGCCCAGCAACCACCCACGCTGCCCAGAGCCCAACAAGGCCGAAGAAGCCCAACCAGCGAATCACTGGGCCAAACTGGGTCCACTGAGAGGCCGGCTCGCTGATACGTCTCCGTTGTATCTACTTTACCTAACGTTTTTTCTCTTGTTTTGGACTCTAATTTGCATGATTTGAATGAAACTAACTTGGTCTGACGCTATTTTCAGCAGAACTACCATGGTGTTGTTTTTGTGTAGAAATAAAAGTTCTCGGAATGGAACGAAACTTTGCAAGGATTTTTTATATCAATAAAGAGAATTTCTGGAGCCAAGAGCCACCTGAGGGGGGCACCTGGGTGGGCACAACCCACCAGGGTGCGCCTGCCCCCCCCCTCCAGGCGCGCCCAGGTGGGTTGTCCCCACTGGTGGCCCCAATGACCCTAAAACCGACGCTATAAAATCACATTATTCCAGAAAAAATTTGGGGAGAAAGAATTATCGTGTTTCACGAGACGGAGCCACCACAATCTCCTGTTCTTCATCGGGAGGCCAGATCTGGAGTCCGTTTGGGGCTCCGGAGAGGGGGATCTTCGATCTTCGTCATCGCCAACACATCTCCATCGCCAATTCCATGATGCTCCCCACCGGAAGTGAGTAATTCCTTCATAGGCTCGCTGGTCGGTGAGGAGTTGGATGAGATTCATCATGTAATCGAGTTAGTTTTGTTAGGGCCTGATCCCTAGTATCCACTATGTTCTGAGATTGATGTTGCTATGACTTTGCCATGCTTAATGCTTGTCACTTTGGGCCCGGGTGCCAGGATTTTAGATCTTAACCGTTTATGTTATCACCATTATATCCATGTTTTAGATCCGATCTTGCAAGTTATATTCACCTACTACACGTTATGATCCGGCAACCCCGGAGTGACAATAGTCGGGACCACTCCCGATGATGACTCTAGTTTGAGGAGTTCATATATTCACCGTGTGCTAACGCTTTGTTCCGGTTCTCTATTAAAAGGAGACCTCAATATCCCTTAGTTTCCAATAGGACCCCACTGCCACGGGAGGTAGGACAAAATATGTCATGCAAGTTCTTTTCATAAGCACGTATGACTATTTACGGAATACATACCTACATTATATTTATGAACTGGAGCTAGTGCCGTATCGCCCTAGGTTATGAATGTCTCATGATGAATATCATCCAACAAGTCACCAATCCAATGCCTACGAATTTACCTTATATTGTTCTTGCTAAGTTACTACTGTCGCTACTGCTATTATTACTGCTACAAAATCATTGCTACCACTGTTACCGTTACTATTGCTGCTGCTACTATCATCAAAACTATCATATTACTGTGCTGCTAATCACTTTGCTATAGATAATTAATCTCCAGGTGTGGTTGAATTGACAACTCAGCTGCTAATACTTTCAAATATTCTTTGGCTCCCCTTGTGTCGTATCTATAAATTTGGGTTGAATGCTCTACCCTTGAAAACTGTTGCGATCCCCTATACTTGTGGGTTATCAAGACCTTTTTCTGGTGCCGTTGCCGGGGAGCATAGCTATATTTGTTGAGTCACTTGGGTTTATTATCATATTATCACTATGAAGAATTTGAAAGATGCTAAGACTAAGATTTTTCCCTCTAAGACGAGGGGAGGTAAGGAACTGCCATCCAGCTCCGCTTTAGATTCACCTTCTGTTATAAGCAAACTTGCAACACCACCACATGCTATTAATTCTGATATGTTGCAAGTTATTGATTATGCTACTTCTGCTATGAATGCTACTCATGATGATGCTAGTACCTTGCTTGATGATGATGTGCCATTAGGTGAATTTCTTGATGAACAAATTGCTAGAGTAAGACAACATGCTATTGTTGAATCTGATGATGAACTTGAAACTGAAAATCTTGAAACTAGAACTAATCCTCCTAGATATGAATTGCCAAGTGAAAGTGCTAGTATTCGACTAGAGGGGGGGGGGGGTGAATAGGCGATTTTTATGAAAGTCTTCAAAACAAGGGTGTTTTGAAGAACAGTAGAAATGAACCTATTGGTATGCAGCGGAAGGTAGACTACACTAGACAAGCCATAGTCAAGCAAGCAATGAGGTGAAAGCACGAAGACTATAAGCAGCTAGATAGAATGGATCAGGATGGAAGATAGTATGAAGCCAAACAGACAACAGCCTTCACACAGTGAAGTCAATCAGATCAGGCAAGTAGGCAAAGACTTCATGAAGACAAACTGTAAGTAAGGTGAGAGAGGTAGGATAGAACCAGTTGCTCGAAGAGGACAAGGGGCTTGTTGGACTAGTTCCAGTTGCTGTGACAACTGTACGTCTGGTTAGAGAGGCTGAGATTCAACTCAGAAGACCGTGTCTTCACCTTATTTCCCTTGAGCTAAGAACACTTAGTCCTCGCCCAATCACTCTGGTAAGTCTTCAAGGGAGACTTCCAAACCTTCACAGACTTTGTTCACTGGCAATCCACAATGACTCTTGGATGCTCAGAACGCGACGCCTAACCAGTTGGAGGATTCATAGTCCTCAAGTGTAATAAGTCTTCAGATCACGCGAACAGAAAGACTTCAATGATGCCTAACACTCTTTGGCTCTCGGTGTTTCAGGCTTTGTCCTCGCAATGATTCTCTCTCAAAGGCTTCGGAGGTGGGTTGCTCTCAAACGACAAAAGCCGTGCACTAACTCTGAGCAGCCACCAATTTATGGTGTAGGGGGTGGGCTATTTATAGCCAGGAGGCAACCCGACCTGATTTGTCCAAAATGACCCTGGGTCACTAAGGAACTGACACGTGTCCAACAGTCAGATTTCAAACACACGCGACAGCTTAGCTTGGGCTACAAGCCAAGCTGACTTATCCAGCTTTGGATAAGATTTGCTCTCATTGTCTTTGCTCGAAGACATAGGATTTGGTTGAGCATCATCACTTGGACCCCACTTAACAGTACGGTGGTTCCTATGACTCAACAAAGAAGAAAAGGAAACTACGGAACAACTATGTCTTCGCACTCCATAGTCTTTACGCGATGTCTTCTCCTGTCATAGTCTTCAATGTGAATGTCTTTACAGACCACCATTGTCTTCAATGTCTTCACACATTTTTAAGGGTCATCTCTGGTAGGTAAACCGAATCAATATGGGACTACTACCTGTGTTATCCTGCAATTCTCACAAATACATTAGTCCCTCAACCAAGTTTGTTGTCAATACTCCAAAACCAACTAGGGGTGGCACTAGATGCACTTAAAATCTCCCCCCTTTTGGTGATTGATGACAAACTGGTTGAAGTTTTCAACGGGGATAAAAGTATGTGAAAGTTTAGTGTTGTGAGTATTGTCTTCATACATAAGACGAGGCTCCCCCTGAAGATGTGCATATAGATGACTTGCATTCGAATGCAAATGCACATGGCAGGTTTTGCTTTGTGGAGGCCATCATCAAAGTGTGAAGACAATGCATTATGCATATAAACAAGTAAAGAAGATAATGATATGCATAATGGAAAATGGACGTCTGCAGAATGACTTCATGCGGGATTTGTCATCGCATCACAGAATAGTAGAAAAAGTAGCAGACGACCATCAAGTTTAAGTGTTACAACTCAGAGAGCCAAATGTATCAATAGACAAGAGTTGTAATACTTGGCAAAAAGTAATGCAGCCACCCATAAGGACCCGCTTGAAGACTATCAACTCATATGCTTCTCCCCCTTTTGTCAGTAAGGACCAAAAAGGTTTGAAGACATAGAGCATCTACTCGTTCCTAGAAGGAGCAGATGGTGGAGCAGGGTCGTTGCTGGAGTTTGGTGGTGCAAAGGGGCCTGGTGCAGAGTCGATATGCAGTGCAGACATGGGTGGTGAAGTGGTGTCGTCTTCTTCATCGACGACATTGGCAACAACAGTTGCAGCTGAAGATGAATACTCAGAGTCTTCAAGAGAGGGAGTACGGTGACACCTTGCATTAGGAGGAGGCCTGGAGTCAAACTTGAAGCTTTCGGTGAAGCCAACTGCTTGAAGATCATCTTCAGAAATTAGTAGAGTGAGGCTCTTCCAGGACCGCCTTGCATTCTCATGGGCAACAAAAGAGTTCTTGGTAGCCAGATTGCGAATGCAATTGACATCCACTAAGAGACTATGCATTTGACGCTTCAGCTAGTCACGGTGCTTGTCCTGCTTCTGATGTAAGGCCACAAGCAGTTCTCGATCATTGAGGACTTGAGAACTCTTCTGAGGCCTTTGTGCAACTGTACTGGCAGTGGTTTCGGTATTAGCACGGTGAGGCAGACGCACATCTCCAGCAAGCAAATAAGCAGGAACAACAACATTCAGAACATGGACTCCGTCAATTAGCTGCGCGAAGCTTCGATGATCAACATTGTGAAGATATATTGGCTCCTTGGCAGGCTCAGGGTAGATGGCTTCAATAGACAGATCAACCTCAGGCAAGAAAACCAGATGGTTACGTGCAGAAGGCTGATAGTTGACAGTTGAATGAAGCTTTATTAGGCACATCACCCATGGAGCCTAAAACTTCAAGCCAAAAAGATCAATCCCAGATGCAGCAAGCTGTCTGACGAAGAAATCCTGGGAGTTGAACTTGATGCCATTGACGATATAGAAAACCAAAGTCTTCATGGCGCCTTCAAGTTTGGCTTTAGAAGAATTTCCCTTGATTGGCCAGAGAGTACGCCTTAGGATATGATAAACTGTGCGGGGCAAGTACTCGAGGTCCTGGACAAGGAGTTCCTTTGGATATTCTGCATCACAAGGCAATGGCTTCATCATGCTGAGCATCTGACTCATATTGGGTTCAGGCCGCTGAAAAATGCTTTGCAGTCCTTCTCTATGGTGCTGACAACTAGGTTCATACAATTCACCTGGAGTGGGCAGGGAGGTGAGCTCAATGATGTCATGAGCTTTGGCTTCATGATGCACATTACCTGTCATCCACTCAAGGGTCCATGTCTTCGGATCCCTGTTATATCCACGAATGTGAAGAGTAGCATAGAACTGCAACAGAAGCTCTTCATTCCAGTGCTCTTTGGCTGTGATGAATTGCAGAAGGCCAGCATCACGAAAGCAATCCATAGCTTCCTCAAGACAAGGGAGCCCAGCCATAGCTTCACAATCAAGGCGCATGTGAGGGAAGATTCGCTCTTGGTTGTAGAGAACACAAGAGTAGTAGCTGCGCTGTTGGTGGCTCCAGAAGCGATCAGAGGAGATCCTTGGCTTTGAGTATGAATTCTTATCATTGTCAAAGAAGGTGTTGTGCACTCTGAAGCTATTGACACTAAAGGATCCAGGAGATGTAGCAGGACCTAGAAGTCTTGGCAGTCTTGGCTTAGGCTTCTGCACTGGTGGTCGTTGCTGCACATGATAGTCATATTGCGGTCCGGGACCAGTGGGTGGTACCAAGACAGGCCATTGAACAGTGACCAACTCCATATCTCGGTTGTAAGCCAACTCCATTGTGTGAGGCCTTGGGGGAGGAACGACGCCATCAGTGGGGATCGGCGTGACAGAAGCTTCAAGATTCTCATTAGCTTCAGGCACAACATTGGCTTCAGGCTCCACATGATCGTCAACCAAGACATGGTCATTGGCTTCAGGAGTGTTTGTGGCAACCTCAACATTCTCAACCTCTAGATGGTCAACGACCAGAGGATCTTGCACAGTCACATTATCCTCGAGAATGACTTGATCTGGGACAAGGGGTGTAGCAACTCTCTCTTCTCTTCTTGTTTCTTCATCGGCTGATGCAGCCGGAATGTCGCCGTCAGCTTTGGCTTCATACTCAGGAACCATCGTAGAAGGATTCTCTTCAGGGAACATTTGGCGTGCCACTGAGCTAGATTGGTGTGAATCTTCTTCTGGGATGGTTGACATGGAGACCGATGGCCCGAGGCCTTTGCGAAGCCGTTGATACATGGGCGACGCTTTTGGCGATGGTATGGTCTCCATGTAGTTGTCGTCATTCACCATTGGGCTGGTGACTTGCGTTGGTGGAGTACGGGGTGTTGCATCTCGAACTGGGGTTTCTTCTTGCAGGCGCTCGGCCCATGAATCATTCTGAGCAATTGGCGTCAATGGACGACCAATGCTGATGTATTCGTTGCTCGTTGGAGCAGGCGATGATACCAACTGATGCTCCAGCTGAGGAAGGACTTCATCATCAACAACATTGTCTTCATGACCAATGTCTTCAGCTGCGTTGGGGTCAACAGCTGGAACTTGCTCTTCTCCATGAGCCTCTGTGGAAGCAGGCTGGTGGAGTAAAACTTGATGCTCTTGGTTTGTGGCAGTAGGGGGAGCAACAGAGATGGGTTCAACAATGAGTGACTGAGAGGCTGTAGCACGCTCCTTCTTTGAAGACTTAGTTTCCTTAGTCTTCAGCTTCTTCTTAGAAGGAGCATCATCAGATGCGTCCTTGTGCTTGCGCTTCTTGGCTTCAGCTTCAGCCACTCTTGTCTTCTTCAGTTCAGAAGCTGCTGAGGGGACCTTAGGCTTCGAGCCTGTCATACTGGCAGGGAAGACAATGCGAGGTTCTTCCTACCTTGGTGCAGTGTGGGTCTCAGCAGCCTTCTTCTTCTTGGCAGCCATCCTGGGGTCAATGCCAGGCCGCCCAAGAGCTTTACGCTTCTCTGCTTCATTATGGGCTTGAACACATTTCTCAGCCAGATACTTCATGCGCTGTCTCGAGCCTTTAGCTTCAGTGCGTTTCTTGTGGAACTCCTCCTTGAGGTCATGCAACATCTTCTTGAAGATTCGAACATCAGCCACACTGAGCTTGTCTAGGTTCTTCTTGAAATGAGCCTTCTCGTAGTCAATCTTGTTCTTTAGCTCGACAATCTTCTGAGCTAAGGCCAGTTCACCAGCAATGGCACCATGGAAGGTGACGCTGATGTCCACCGAGGCTGAAGATCATCAATACTGATGTCCTGGTTGTCAAACCACTCATCGATGAAGTTATTGAGAATATCAACATCAAAGAGTGGTAGATCATTGAAGATTTTCAGCTTCTTGCTTGCTCTTGATAAGCATTTCCAGAGCATCATCAGCAAGATCTTCATCACTTGAAAGATCAATGGCTTCATCTTCGTTGCGAAGCACAACGAATGGTGTTAGTGGTTGTCCTGTGGCCTTCTTGGGCAGTGGCTTCTTGGTCCTTTTGGACACACGAGATAAGTCCTCAGATTGCACACTGGATTCAGGTGGTGCAATCCTTAGAGGCTTCCTTGCTGAAGCTTTTTGTGAAGAAGACAACTTAGAAGCTTTTGTCTTCTTCTTCTTCTTTTCTTTGGGTGGTGAGGGAGCAGCTTCAGTATCATCATCATCATCATCATCATCATCAGAGTGCTCCAATGCTGCTCTCTTAGCAGAAATGTGAGATAGAAGCCCGTTGAAATTGGCAAAGGGGCCAATTCTGTTTTCATTGGCTTCACGTGTCCCATCAGATCTGGGAGTAGAGGGGCCAGGGTTGAAGTTGAGGCCATAGTCTTTGGCGTTCTGGGCAGCAGAATCTTTGGCAAACTGAAAGTTGCACTTGAAAAGATTGTCGTCACGACACCATAATAAGGAGGATGGTTTGGCATTTTCAGGCTGCGGTCCTCTGACCATGCAAGGATAGAATTCCTGCGCAATAACTTCAGCCTTGTTCTTCGGCACTAGGCCGCGACATAGACAGTCTCCCCATGGATGCTTGATGGCATTCTTCTCAGCATATTCAGGCGTGACGAATTTGTACTTGAACCACTCCTTAGCCCACTATCTTTGGACCCACTAAATCCAGTTCTTGCGCTGGTTGTAGTTTTCATCAGGTTCTGACTTGTATTGTTCATACAAGGCAGGAGGCAGATCAAGAGCTGTATTGCCTCGGCGTTGCCTGCCACCCTTCCGAGCAGACTTTTCTGAAGCCATAATATTTTAGCTGATTGGCTTCAGCACAGAGAATGGCTTCCGTCTGATTGGCTTCAAACAAGAACTGGCTTCAGGTGATTCAATGTGATGTTGCAAGTATTCTGCAAATGAATGTAGACTATGAGAACCAAGGGATTCTCCCACGAACATGTACCTGTGACAACATTAGAGATGCGAGGGAAGGGGAAGAGGTCATATGCATTCTTAGGAGATTTTGAAGATAATTCAGTTTTGAAGACATTGACCTCATAGTGCAAAGACATTCACTTATTTGGAGAGAGTCGGTTCCAGATTTGTACGAATCCATGAATAAGTACAAGTGAGGAATCTAACTAGTTATGAAGCATAAGTGAATATACTAAGCATGGTATGAGATGTAGAAGAGAACAAATCCAGATTTGGAAGCTTAGTAACCACTTTTGGAAAAAGTGGTCGGATTTGACAGATCTAAAAGGCAACAAAAAGTAAGATTTATTTACCCTTGACGAACTGCTAGACAGATGGGAAGAGAGGCCAAGCAGTTCGATCTCCCACGCCCTAACTTGGCGATGGAAGACACCTACGGCGGCAGCGAAGAGGACGAGGTCCACGGCCGGCGTGAGGACGGTGACGAAGAGGTTGCGGCAGCTAAGTGCTTCTTCTTCGGCGACGACGCAAGCTAGCGGTGGCGCTAGGGTTTGTTGGAGGTGGCGAGGGGGAAGAACAGATAATGACCGTGCAGGTGAGAATTTATAAGGAAGAGGAGGGCGACGCAACGCAATTATGCAAGTGCCCCTGGCGGTTCACATCTCAAGGACACGTGGCATACATGCAACTCATTGAGAGTTGTTCCATGTTCCCACGCACGCTTGGATTGTCGGGTGGTCGTTCCGGCTTCTCCGGTTTTCAGGCAATAAGGATGCAGCATTAAAAACAGATTAAATGTTTGCCAGATTGTCCTCTACTGACAAGGACTCAGAGAAGACAATCGACATGTTTCAATAGAATGCATATGATTTGGACAGATAGAGTTGAGGTAGAAGCATAGAACATGTTAGGGTCCGATCACATTCACTTAGATCAAAGGATTCAAGAGTGAAGATATAGCTATAAGTGAATGCTGTATAGGACAGAACACAAATATATATATATATATATATATATATATATATATATATATATATATATATGTATGTATGTATATGAACCAAATCAACATTGTGAAGATAAATCATGAAGACAAATCAATGTTGAAGACAATCCAAATGCAAAGACTTTGCAATTGTAACGCCAAGAGAAACACTTCAATAAGAATTTGGTGGTGGCGTTACCCACCGTATAGGAAGTATTAGACCCAGACACGGCGCACAATTATCGTGGCGCTCCAAAGTCAAATTCCACATTAATGTATTCACACTCAGAGGGTAAGTCTTCATTAATTGAAGATATACGTTACTTCGTGTGTTGCACCTCTAAGTCGTCAACATGCATAAGTGTTAGGATGTGTGTCTCTTAACAGGACATTCGAGGATTCTAAGATATTTAGCTCACACCGCAACTTGCAAAATCTTTTCTCATCTAAGGGCTTAGTGAAGATATCTGGCAATTGCTCTTCAGTGCTGACGTGAATGATATCAATGTCTTCCTTGTTGACATGATCTCTGAGAAAGTGATGACAGATCTGAATGCGCTTTGTCTTCGAGTACTGAACTAGATTCTTGGAAAGCTTGATGGCGCTTTCATTGTCACAGAAGAGTGGCACATTCTTCGTGTTGATGCCATAGTCCTTGAGAGTTTGCTTCGTCCATAGAAGCTGAGCACAACATGATCCAGCAGCAATGTATTCAGATTCAGCAGTGGAGAGTGACACACAATTCTGCTTCTTTGAAGACCAACAGAGAAGTGATCGACCGAGAAAGTGACATGTTCCTGAGGTGGATTTGTGATCAACCTTGTCACCAGGATAATCATCATCAGAATACCCAATCAGATCAAATGTTGATCTCTTTGAATACCATTATCCTATCGTTGGGGTGTAAGCCAAATATCGAAGTATTCGCTTCACCGCTAGGTGATGCGACTCCTTTGGTGCCGCTTGGAATCGGGCACACATGCAAACGCTAAGCATTATATCTGGACTAGATGCACATAAGTAAAGTAAGGAACCAATCATGGAGCGGTATACCTTTTGATCGAACTCTTTACCATTGTCCTCAGGACCCAGATGACTTTTGGTTGGCATTGGCGTCGTGTATCCTTTGCAGTCTTGCATTCCAAACTTCTTTAGGCAATTTTTGAGGTATTTCTCTTGGGACATGAAGATGCCATTCCTCTGCTGACGGATTTGAAGACCAAGGAAGAACTTCAGCTCGCCCATCATGGACATCTGATATTGCTCTTGCATCATGTGCCCAAACTCATCGCTGTATCTCTTGTTGGTGCAGCCGAAGATAATGTCATCCACATAGATTTGGCGCACAAACAGTTCACCATTGTATGACTTCGTGAAGAGTGTTGGATCTAGAGAACCAGGTTTGAAGCCTTTGCTCTTCAAGAAGTCTTTGAGCGTTTCATACCAAGCGTTCATCTTCAGCCTGAGCTTCAGAAGGTATGATTTCTCCGGTTGATCATTGTCTTCAGCTTCAGCATTGACTTCAGGTTGAGCATTGTCTTCCGGTTGACTTGGTGCAATGATGAGTTCAGCTTCAGCCCGAGCTTCAGACGGTATGATTTCTCTAGTACCCATGAGCTTGATAGATTCACTAGGAGGGACTTCATCTAGCACATTTGGCAGGTACTCTTTTTGCGAGCCGTTAGTCTCATCGAACCGCACATCCACAGTTTCAACCACTTTATCGTGAAAGAGGTTGAAGACTCTGTAGGAGTGCGTATCCTTTCCGTATCCAAGCATAAAACCTTCATGTGCTTTCGTTGCAAATTTTGAACTGTGATGTGGATCCTTGATCCAGCACCTAGCACCAAATACTCTAAAGTAACTGACGTTTGGCTTCTTACCAGTTAGCAGCTCATATGGTGTCTTATTTAGAAGCTTGTGAAGATAAACTCGGTTGATGACATGGCATGCAGTGTCAATGGCTTCAGGCCAGAACTTCCTTGGCGTCTTGTACTCATCAAGCATCGTCTGAGCCATCTCGGTGAGGGTTCTATTCTTGTGCTCCATGATGCCATTCTGCTGAGGTGTGTAGGGAGCAGAAAACTCATGAGTGATGCCCGGTGTATCAAGGTAAGTGTCGAGGCTGGTGTTCTTGAATTCTGTGCCATTGTCATTTCTGATGTGCTTGATCTTGACGCCATAGTTCATCATGTCACGATTGGCGAAGCGTCTGAAGACATCCTGCACTTCACTCTTATAGAGAATTATATGCACCCAGGTATATCTTGAGTAATCATCAACAATAACAAAACCATAGAGAAAAGCAGTGGTAGTAAGAGTAGAGTAGTGAGTAGGGCCATCCATGTGAAGCAACTCGAAGGGTTGAGATTTTGTCATGATTGTCTTTGAGGGATGCTTGGCCCTAGTCATCTTCCCAGCTTCACAGGCACCACACAGATGGTCTTTCTTGAACTGGACGCCTTCGATGCCCACGACATGCTTCTTCTTCGCGAGAGTGTACAAGTTCCTCATGCCCGCATGTCCTAGCCTCTGATGCCAGAGCCAGCACTCTGAAGCTTTTGCTAGAAGACATACGACAATCTGTGGTCCTGCTGAGAAATCTACCATATACAGATCATCTTTTCGATACCCTTCAAAGACTAGAGATTTGTCAGATTCCATAAGGACAAGGCAACGATATTTTCCAAATATCACAATCATGTTCAAATCACATAGCATTGATACAGACATTAAGTTGAAACCAAGGGATTCAACTGTTGGAAATATGCCCTAGAGGCAATAATAAAAGCATTATTATTATATTTCCTTGTTCATGATAATTGTCTTTATTCATGCTATAATTGTGTTATCTGGAAATCGTAATACATGTGTGAATAATAGACATCAACATGTCCCTAGTGAGCCTCTAGTTGACTAGCTCGTTGATCAACAGATAGTCATGATTTCCTGACTATGGACACTGGATGTCATTGATAACGAGATCACATCATTAGGAGAATGATGTGATGGACGAGACCCAATCCTAAACATAGCACAAGATCGTATAGTTCGTTTGCTAGAGTTTTGCAATGTCAAAGTATCTTTTCCTTAGACCATGAGATCGTGTAACTCCCGGATACCGTAGGAGTGCTTTGGGTATGCCAAACGTCACAACGTAACTGGGTGACTATAAAGGTAGACTACGGGTATCTCCGAAAGTGTCTGTTGGGTGACATGGATCAAGACTGGGATTTGTCACTCCGTATGACGGAGAGGTATCACTGGGCCCACTCGGTAATGCATCATCATAATGAGCTCAGAGTGACCAAGTGTCTGGTCACGGGATCATGCATTACGGTACGAGTAAAGTGACTTGCCGGTAACGAGATTGAACGAGGTATTGGGATATCGACGATCGAATCTCGGGCAAGTAACATATCGATAGACAAAGGGAATAGCGTACGGGGTTGATTGAATCCTCGACATCGTGGTTCATCCGATGAGATCATCGTGGAGCATGTGGGAGCCAACATGGGTATCCAGATCCCGCTGTTGGTCATTGACCGGAGAGTCGTCTCGGTCATGTCTGCTTGTCTCCCGAACCCGTAGGGTCTACACACTTAAGGTTCGGTTACGCTAGGGTTGTAGGGATATGTATATGCAGTAACCCGAATGTTGTTCGGAGTCCCGAATGAGATCCCGGACGTCACGAGGAGTTCCGGAATGGTCCGGAGGTAAAGATTTATATATGGGAAGTCCTGTTTCGGGCATCGGGACAAGTTTTGGGGTTATCGGTATTGTACCGGGACCACCGGAGGGGTCCCGGGGGCCCACCGGGTGGGGCCACCCATCCCCGGGGGCCACATGGGCTGTAGGGGGTGCGCCTTGGCCTGCTTGGGCCAAGGGCACCAGCCCCACAAGGCCCATGCGCCTAGGGTTTCCAAGGGGGAGGAGTCCTACTAGTGGAAGGCACCTCCTAGGTGCCTTGGGGGGGAGGGAAACCCCCCTAGGCCGCCGCACCCCCTAGGAGATTGGATCTCCTAGGGCCGGCCACCCCCCCTTGGCACCCCTATATATAGTGGGGGAGAGGAGGGACTTCATACCTTGAGTCCTTGGCCTTTGGTTGCCTCCTTCTCCCTCCCCAACACCTCCTCAACCTCCATAGTGCTTAGCGAAGCTCTGCTGGAGTACTGCAGCTCCATCAACACCACGCCGTCGTGCTGCTGCTGGTGCCATCTCCCTCAACCTCTCCTCCCTCCCTTGCTGGATCAAGAAGGAGGAGACGTGGCTGTTCCGTACGTGTGTTGAACGCGGAGGTGCCGTCCGTTCGGTGCTAGGATCTCCGGTGATTCGAATCACGTCGTGTTCGACTACATCATCCCCATTCTTTGAACGCTTCCGCTCGCGATCTACAAGGTACGTAGATGCATCCAATGACTCGTTGCTAGATGAACTCCTAGATGATCTTGGTGAAACGAGTAGGAAATTTTTTGTTTTCTGCAACGTTCCCCAACAGTGGCATCATGAGCTAGGTCTATGCGTAGTTCTTCTTGCGCGAGTAGAACACAATTTGTTGTGGGCGTAGATTTGTCAACTTTCTTGCCGTTACTAGTCCTTTCTTGCTTCAGCGGTATTGTGGGATGAAGCGGCCCGGACCAACCTTACACGTACGCTTACGTGAGACCGGTTCCACCGACTAACATGCACTAGTTGCATAAGGTGGCTGGCGGGTGTCTGTCTCTCCTACTTTAGTTGGAGCGGAATCGATGAACAGGGTCCTTATGAAGGGTAAATAGAAGTTGACAAATCACGTTGTGGCTTTAACGTAGGTAAGAAAACGTTCTTGCTAGAACCCTATTTCAGCCACGTAAAACTTGCAACAACAATTAGAGGACGTCTAACTTGTTTTTGCAGCAAGTGGTTTGTGATATGATATGGCCAAAGTTGTGATGAATGATGAATGATCTATATGTGATGTATGAGATGTTCATGCTATTGTAATAGGAATCACGACTTGCATGTCGATGAGTATGACAACCGGCAGGAGCCATAGGAGTTGTCTTTATTCTTTTAATGACCTGCGTGTCATCGAGAAACGCCATGTAAATTACTTTACTTTATTGCTAAACGCGTTAGCCATAGTAGTAGAAGTAATAGTTGGCGAGCAACTTCATGGAGACACGATGATGGAGATCATGGTGTCAAGCCGGTGACAAGATGATCATGGAGCCCCAAGATGGAGATCAAAGGAGCTATGTGATATTGGCCATATCGTGTCACGTTTATTATTTGATTGCATGTGATGTTTATCATGTTTTGCATCTTGTTTACTTAGAACGACGGTAGTAAATAAGATGATCCCTCACAATAAATTCAAGAAGTGTTCCCCCTAACTGTGCACCGTTGCGACAGTTCGCTGTTTCAAAACACCACGTGATGATCGGGTGTTTTATTCAGACGTTCACATACAACGGGTGTAAGACAGATTTACACATGCAAACACTTAGGTTGACTTGACGAGCCTAGCATGTACAGACATGGCCTCGGAACACAGAAGACCGAAAGGTCGAGCATGAGTCGTATAGAAGATACGATCAACATGAAGATGTTCACCGATGTTGACTAGTCCGTCTCACGTGATGATCGGACACGGTCTAGTTAACTCGGATCATGTAATACTTAGATGACTAGAGGGATGTCTAATCTAAGTGGGAGTTCACTAATAATTTGATTAGTTGAACTTAATTATCATGAACTTAGTCTAAAATCTTTGCAATATGTCTTGTAGATCAAATGGCCAACGTAGTCCTCAACTTCAACGCGTTCCTAGAGAAAACTAAGCTGAAAGACGATGGCAGCAACTATACGGACTGGGTCCGGAACCTGAGGATCATCCTCATAGCTGCCAAGAAAGATTATGTCCTACAAGCACCGCTTGGTGACGTACCCGTTCTCCCTGCGGAACAAGACGTTATGAACGCTTGGCAGGCACGTTCCGATGACTACTCCCTCGTTCAATGCGGCATGCTTTACAGCCTAGAGCCGGGGCTCCAAAAGCGTTTTGAGAGACATGGAGCATATGAGATGTTCGAAGAGCTGAAAATGGTTTTCCAAGCTCATGCCCGGGTCGAGAGATATGAAGTCTCCGACAAATTCTTCAGCTGTAAGATGGAGGAAAACAGTTCTGTCAGTGAGCACATACTCACTATGTCTGGGTTGCATAACCGCTTGACTCAGCTGGGAGTTAATCTCCCGGATGATGCGGTCATTGACAGAATCCTCCAGTCGCTTCCACCAAGCTACAAGAGCTTTGTGATGAACTTCAATATGCAGGGGATGGAAAAGACCATTCCTGAAGTATTTGCTATGCTGAAATCAGCAGAGGTAGAAGTCAGGAAAGAACATCAAGTGTTGATGGTCAATAAAACCACTAAGTTCAAGAAAGGCAAGGGTAAAAAGAGCTTCAAGAAGGATGGCAAGGGGGTTGCCGCGCCCGGCAAGCAAGCTGCCGGGAAGAAGCCAAAGAATGGACCCAAGCCCGAGACTGAGTGCTTTTATTGCAAGGGAAGCGGTCACTGGAAGCGGAACTGCCCTAAGTACTTAGCGGATAAGAAGGCCGGCAAAACCAAAGGTATATGTGATATACATGTAATTGATGTGTACCTTACTAGTGCCCGTAGTGGCTCCTGGGTATTTGATACCGGTGCAGTTGCTCACATTTGTAACTCAAAGCAGGGGCTGCGGAATAAGCGGAAACTGGCAAAGGACGAGGTGACGATGCGCGTCGGGAATGGTTCCAAGGTCAATGTGATCGCCGTCGGCACGCTACCTCTGCATCTCCCTTCGGGATTAGTTTTAAACCTTAATAATTGTTATTTAGTGCCAGCTTTGAGCATGAACATTGTATCGGGATCTCGTTTAATTCGAGATGGCTACTCTTTTAAATCTGAGAATAATGGTTGTTCCATTTTTATGAGAGATATGTTTTATGATCATGCTCCTATGGTGAATGGTTTATTCTTTATGAATTTCAAATGTGATGCTACACATGTTCATAATGTGAGTACCAAAAGAAGTAAAGTTGATAATGATAGTCCCACATACTTGTGGCACTGCCGCCTTGGTCACATAGGTGTCAAACGCATGAAGAAGCTCCATGCTGATGGACTTTTAGAGTCTCTTGATTATGAATCATTTGACACGTGCGAACCATGCCTTATGGGTAAAATGACCAAGACTCCGTTCTCAGGAACAATGGAGCGAGCAACCGACTTATTGGAAATCATACATACCGATGTGTGCGGTCCAATGAGTGTTGAGGCTCGCGGTGGCTATCGTTATGTTCTCACCCTCACTGATGATTTAAGTAGGTATGGGTATATCTACTTAATGAAACACAAGTCTGAAACCTTTGAAAAGTTCAAGGAATTTCAGAGTGAGGTTGAAAATCAACGTAACAGGAAAATCAAGTTTCTACGATCAGATCGTGGAGGAGAATACTTGAGTCACGAGTTTGGGGCACACTTAAGAAAATGTGGAATAGTTTCACAACTCACGCCGCCTGGAACACCTCAGCGTAATGGTGTGTCCGAACGTCGTAATCGCACTCTGTTAGATATGGTGCGATCTATGATGTCTCTTACCGATTTACCGCTTTCTTTTTGGGGCTATGCTTTAGAGACTGCCGCATTCACTTTAAATAGGGCTCCGTCGAAATCCGTTAAGACGACACCGTATGAATTATGGTTTGGGAAGAAACCTAAGCTGTCGTTTCTAAAAGTTTGGGGATGCGATGCTTATGTCAAGAAACTTCAACCTGAAAAGCTCGAACCCAAATCGGAAAAATGCGTCTTCATAGGGTACCCAAAAGAAACTATTGGGTACACCTTCTACCTTAAGATCCGAAGGCAAGATCTTTGTTGCCAAGAATGGGTCCTTTCTGGAGAAAGAGTTTCTCTCGAAAGAAGTAAGTGGGAGGAAAGTAGAGCTTGATGAAGTATTGCCTCTTGAACCGGAAAATGGCGCAACTCAAGAAAATGTTCCTGAGGTGCCAGCACCAACTAGAGAGGAAGTTAATGATAATGATCAAGATACTTCTGATCAAGCTCCTACTGAAATTCGAAGGTCCACAAGGACACGTTCCGCACCAGAGTGGTACGGCAACCCTGTCTTGGAAATCATGTTGTTAGACAACGGTGAACCTTTGAACTATGAAGAAGCGATGGCGGGCCCGGATTCCGACAAATGGCTAGAAACCATGAAATCCGAGATAGGATCCATGTATGAAAACAAAGTATGGACTTTGACTGACTTGCCCGTTGAACGGCGAGCCATAGAAAATAAATGGATCTTTAAGAAGAAGACAGACGCGGATGGTAATGTGACCATCTATAAAGCTCGGCTTGTCGCTAAGGGTTATCGACAAGTTCAAGGGGTTGACTACGATGAGACTTTCTCACCGGTAGCGAAGCTGAAGTCCGTCCGAATCATGTTAGCAATTGCCGCATTCTATGATTACGAAATATGGCAAATGGACGTCAAAACGGCATTCCTTAATGGTTTCCTTAAGGAAGAATTGTATATGATGCAGCCGGAAGGTTTTGTCGATCCTAAGAATGCTGACAAAGTGTGCAAGCTCCAACGCTCGATTTATGGGCTGGTGCAAGCATCTCGGAGTTGGAACATTCGCTTTGATGAGATGATCAAAGCGTTCGGGGTTTACACAGACTTATGGAGAAGCCTGCGTTTACAAGAAAGTGAGTGGGAGCTCTGTAGCATTTCTCATATTATATGTAGATGACATACTTTTGATGGGAAATGATATAGAACTCTTGGACAGCATCAAGGCCTACTTGAATAAAAGTTTTTCAATGAAGGACCTTGGAGAAGCTGCTTATATATTAGGCATCAAAATCTATAGAGATAGATCAAGACGCCTCATAGGTCTTTCACAAAGCACATACCTTGATAAGATATTGAAGAAGTTCAATATGGATCAATCCAAGAAAGGGTTCTTGCCTATGTTACAAGGTATGAAATTGAGCTCAGCTCAATGTCCGACCACGGCAGAAGATATAGAAGAGATGAGCGTCACCCCCTATGCCTCAGCCATAGGTTCTATTATGTATGCCATGCTGTGTACCAGACCTGATGTTAACCTTGCCGTCAGTTTGGTAGGAAGGTACCAAAGTAATCCCGGCAAGGAACACTGGACAGCGGTCAAGAATATCCTGAAGTACCTGAAAAGGACTAAGGAAATGTTTCTCGTTTATGGAGGTGACGAAGAGCTCGTCGTAAAGGGTTACGTCGACGCTAGCTTCGACACAGATCTGGATGACTCTAAGTCACAAACCGGATACGTGTATATTTTGAATGGTGGGGCAGTAAGCTGGTGCAGTTGCAAGCAAAGCGTCGTGGCGGGATCTACATGTGAAGCGGAGTACATGGCAGCCTCGGAGGCAGCACATGAAGCAATATGGGTGAAGGAGTTCATCACCAACCTAGGAGTCATACCCAATGCGTCGGGGCCGATCAAGCTCTTCTGTGACAACACTGGAGCTATTGCACTTGCCAAGGAGCCCAGGTTTCACAAGAAGACAAGGCACATCAAGCGTCGCTTCAACTCCATTCGTGAAAATGTTCAAGATGGAGACATAGAGATTTGTAAAGTACATACGGACATGAATGTAGCAGATCCGTTGACTAAACCTCTCCCTAGAGCAAAACATGATCAACACCAGAATTCCATGGGTGTTCCATTCATCACAATGTAACTAGATTATTGACTCTAGTGCAAGTGGGAGACTGTTGGAAATATGCCCTAGAGGCAATAATAAAAGCATTATTATTATATTTCCTTGTTCATGATAATTGTCTTTATTCATGCTATAATTGTGTTATCTGGAAATCGTAATACATGTGTGAATAATAGACATCAACATGTCCCTAGTGAGCCTCTAGTTGACTAGCTCGTTGATCAACAGATAGTCATGATTTCCTGACTATGGACACTGGATGTCATTGATAACGAGATCACATCATTAGGAGAATGATGTGATGGACGAGACCCAATCCTAAACATAGCACAAGATCGTATAGTTCGTTTGCTAGAGTTTTGCAATGTCAAAGTATCTTTTCCTTAGACCATGAGATCGTGTAACTCCCGGATACCGTAGGAGTGCTTTGGGTATGCCAAACGTCACAACATAACTGGGTGACTATAAAGGTAGACTACGGGTATCTCCGAAAGTGTCTGTTGGGTGACATGGATCAAGACTGGGATTTGTCACTCCGTATGACGGAGAGGTATCACTGGGCCCACTCGGTAATGCATCATCATAATGAGCTCAGAGTGACCAAGTGTCTGGTCACGGGATCATGCATTACGGTACGAGTAAAGTGACTTGCCGGTAACGAGATTGAACGAGGTATTGGGATACCGACGATCGAATCTCGGGCAAGTAACATATCGATAGACAAAGGGAATAGCGTACGGGGTTGATTGAATCCTCGACATCGTGGTTCATCCGATGAGATCATCATGGAGAATGTGGGAGCCAACATGGGTATCCAGATCCCGCTGTTGGTTATTGACCGGAGAGTCGTCTCGGTCATGTCTGCTTGTCTCCCGAACCCGTAGGGTCTACACACTTAAGGTTCGGTTACGCTAGGGTTGTAGGGATATGTATATGCAGTAACCCGAATGTTGTTCGGAGTCCCGGATGAGATCCCGGACGTCACGAGGAGTTCCGGAATGGTCCGGAGGTAAAGATTTATATATGGGAAGTCCTGTTTCGGGCATCGGGACAAGTTTCGGGGTTATCGGTATTGTACCGGGACCACCGGAGGGGTCCCGGGGGCCCACCGGGTGGGGCCACCCATCCCCGGGGGCCACATGGGCTGTAGGGGGTGCGCCTTGGCCTGCTTGGGCCAAGGGCACCAGCCCCACAAGGCCCATGCGCCTAGGGTTTTCCAAGGGGGAGGAGTCCTACTAGTGGAAGGCACCTCCTAGGTGCCTTTGGGGGGAGGGAAACCCCCCTAGGCCGCCGCACCCCCTAGGAGATTGGATCTCCTAGGGCCGGCCACCCCCCCTTGGCACCCCTATATATAGTGGGGGAGAGGAGGGACTTCAGACCTTGAGTCCTTGGCCTTTGGTTGCCTCCTTCTCCCTCCCCAACACCTCCTCAACCTCCATAGTGCTTAGCGAAGCTCTGCTGGAGTACTGCAGCTCCATCAACACCACGCCGTCGTGCTGCTGCTGGTGCCATCTCCCTCAACCTCTCCTCCCTCCCTTGCTGGATCAAGAAGGAGGAGACGTGGCTGTTCCGTACGTGTGTTGAACGCGGAGGTGCCGTCCGTTCGGTGCTAGGATCTCCGGTGATTCGAATCACGTCGTGTTCGACTACATCATCCCCGTTCTTTGAACGCTTCCGCTCGCGATCTACAAGGTACGTAGATGCATCCAATGACTCGTTGCTAGATGAACTCCTAGATGATCTTGGTGAAACGAGTAGGAAAATTTTTGTTTTCTGCAACGTTCCCCAACATCAACAAGCATCACTTTATCCATGTGTTGATCCTTTGAGATTGCAACTCTACCAAGACCCAATACCTTACTTTTACCACTGTCAGCAAATGTGATATGTCTTTTATCAGACGGCCGAAGAGTTGAATCCATCAGAAGACTTCGATCACCAGTCATGTGGTTGGTGCAACTGAAGGAAATATGCCCTAGAGGCAATAATAAAGTTATTATTTATTTCCTCATATCATGATAAATGTTTATTATTCATGCTAGAATTGTATTAACCGGAAACATAATACATGTGTGAATACATAGACAAAACTATAGTCACTAGTATGCCTCTACTTGACTAGCTCATTAATCAAAGATGGTTATGTTTCCTGACCATAGACATGTGTTGTCATTTGATTAGTGGGATCACATCATTAGAAGAATGATGTGATTGACATGACCCATTCTGTTAGCCTAGCACTTGATCGTTTAGTATACTGCTATTGCTTTCTTCATGACTTATACAAAGTTCCTGCAACTATGAGATTGTGCAACTCCCGTTTACCGGAAGAACACTTTGTGTGCTACCAAACGTCACAACGTAACTGGGTGATTATAAAGGTGCTCTACAGGTGTTTCTAAAGGTACATGTTGAGTTGGCATAATTCGAGATTAGGATTTGTCACTCTGATTGTCGGAGAGGTATCTCTGGGCCCTCTCGGTAATACTCATCACCTAAGCCTTGCAAGCATGTAACTAATGAGTTAGTTATGAGATGACGTATTACAGAACGAGTAAAGAGACTTGCCGGTAACGAGATTGAACTAGGTATTGGATACCGGCGATCAAATCTCGGGCAAGTAACATACCGATGACAAAGGGAACAAAGTATGTTGTTATGCGGTTTGACCGATAAAGATCTTCGTAGAATATGTAGGAACCAATATGGGCATCCAGGTCCCGCTATTGGTTATTGATCGGAGACATGTCTCGGTCATGTCTACATTGTTCTCGAACCGTAGGGTCCGCACGCATAAGGTTTTGATGACAGTTATATTATGAGTTTATGTATTTTGATGTACCGAAGGTTGTTCGGAGGCCCGGATGTGATCACGGACATGACGAGGAGTCTCGAAATGGTCGAGACATAAAGATTGATATATTGGACGGATATATTTGGACACCGGAAAGGTTCCAGGAGAGTTTGGGAATATACCGGAGCTCCGGGAGGTTACCGGAACCCCCCGGTAAGTATATGGGCCTTAGTGGAAGGGAGGGAGAAAGAGCAAGGGAGGGGGCGCGCCCCCCAAGCCCAATCCGAATTGGGAGGGGGGCCGCCCCCCCCTTTCCTTCTCTCCTCCCCCCTCTTCCTTCCTTCTCCTACTCCGAATAGGAAAAGGGGGGGCCAAACCTACTTGGAGTAGGATTGCCCCCCCTAGGGCGCGCCACCCCTTGGGCCGGCCTCCTCCTCCCTCCCTCCTTTATATACGGGGGTAGGGGGGCACCCTAGACACACAAGTTGATCATTGAGATCGTTCCTTAGCCGTGTGTGGTGCGCCCCTCCACGATATTACACCTCAGTCATATTGTAGCGGTGCTTAGGCGAAGCCCTGCGACAGGAGAACATCAAGATCGTCACCACGCTGTCGTGCTGACGGAACTCCTCCCCGCGCCTCTGCTGGATCGGAGATCGGGGTGCGTCATCGAGCTGTACGTGTGTCAAGAACTCGGAGGTGCCGGAGTAACGGTGCTTGGATCGGTTGGACCGGGAGGACGTACGACTACTTCCTCTACGCTGCGTCAACGCTTCCGCTTCGGTCTACGAGGGTACGTAGACAACACTCTCCCCTCTCGTTGCTATGCATCACCATGATCTTGCATGTGCGTAGAATTTTTTTTGAAATTACTACGTTCCCCAACAGTGGCATCCGAGCCTAGGTTTTATGCGTTGATGTTATATGCACGAGTAGAACACAAGTGAGTTGTGGACGATATAAGTCATACTGCCTACCAGCATGTCATACTTTGGTTCAGCGGTATTGTTGGATGAAGCGGCCCGGACCGACATTACGCGTACGCTTACGCGAGACTGGTTCTACCGACGTGCTTTGCACACAGGTGGCTGGCGGGTGTCAGTTTCTCCAACTTTAGTTGAACCGAGTGTGGCTACGCCCGGTCCTTGTGAAGGTTAAAATGGAGTCTATTTGACAAACTATCGTTGTGGTTTTGATGCATAGGTAAGAACGGTTCTTGCTAAGCCCGTAGCAGCCACGTAAAATTTGCAACAACAAAGTAGAGGACGTCTAACTTGTTTTTGCAGGGCATGTTGTGATGTGATATGGTCAAGACGTGATGCTATATTTTATTGTATGAGATGATCATGTTTTGTAACCGAAGTTATCGGCAACTGGCAGGAGCCATATGGTTGTCGCTTTATTGTATGAAATGCAAACGCCCTGTAATTGCTTTACTTTATCACTAAGCGGTAGCGATAGTCGTAGAAGCAATAGATGGCGTAACGACAACGATGCTACGATGGAGATCAAGGTGTCGTGCCGGTGACGATGGTGATCACAACGGTGCTTCGGAGATGGAGATCACAAGCACAAGATGATGATGGCCATATCATATCACTTATATTGATTGCATGTGATGTTTATCCTTTATGCATCTTATCTTGCTTTGATTGACGGTAGCATTTTAAGATGATCTCTCACTAAATTATCAAGAAGTGTTCTCCCTGAGTATGCACCGGTGCCAAAGTTCGTCGTGCCGAGACACCACGTGATGATCGGGTGTGATAAGCTCTACGTCCATCTACAACGGGTGCAAGCCAGTTTTGCACACGCAGAATACTCAGGTTAAACTTGACGAGCCTAGCATATGCAGATATGGCCTCGGAACACAGAGACCGAAAGGTCGAGCATGAATCATATAGTAGATATGATCAACATAATGATGTTCACCATTGAAAACTACTCCATCTCACGTGATGATCGGTTATGGTTTAGTTGATTTGGATCACGTGATCACTTAGATGACTAGAGAGATGTCTGTCTAAGTGGGAGTTCTTAAGTAATATGATTAATTGAACTTAAATTTATCATGAACTTAGTACCTGATAGTATCTTGCTTGTCTATGTTTGTTTGTAGATAGATGGCTCGTGCTGTTGTTCCGTTGAATTTTAATGCGTTCCTTGAGAAAGCAAAGTTGAAAGATGATGGTAGCAATTACACGGACTGGGTCCGTAACCTGAGGATTATCCTCATTGCTGCACATAAGAGTTACGTCCTGGAAGCACCGCTGGGTGCCAGGCCTGCTGCTGATGCAACTGATGACGTTAAGAACGTCTGGCAGAGCAAAGCTGATGACTACTCTATAGTTCAGTGTGCCATGCTTTACGGCTTAGAACCGGGTCTTCAACAACGTTTTGAACGTCATGGAGCATATGAGATGTTCCAAGAGTTGAAGTTAATATTTCAAGCAAATGCCCGGATTGAGAGATATGAAGTCTCCAATAAGTTCTATAGCTGCAAGATGGAGGAGAATAGTTCTGTCAGTGAACATATACTCAGAATGTCTGGGTATAGCAATCACTTGATTCAACTGGGAGTTAATCTTCCTGATGATAGTATCATTGACAGAATTCTTCAATCACTGCCACCAAGCTACAAGAGCTTTGTGATGAACTATAATATGCAAGGGATGAACAAGACTATTCCCGAGCTCTTCGCAATGCTGAAAGCCGCGGAGGTAGAAATCAAGAAGGAGCATCAAGTGTTGATGGTCAACAAGACCACTAGTTTCAAGAAAAAGGGCAAAGGGAAGAAGAAGGGGAACTTCAAAAAGAACGGCAAGCAAGTTGCTGCTCAAGAGAAGAAACCCAAGTCTGGACCTAAGCCTGAAACTGAGTGCTTCTACTGCAAGCAGACTGGACACTGGAAGCGGAACTGCCCCAAGTATTTGGCGGATAAGAAGGATGGCAAAGTAAACAAAGGTATATGTGATATACATGTTATTGATGTGTACCTAACTAGAGCTCGTAATAGCACCTGGGTATTTGATACTGGTTCTGTTGCTAATATTTGCAACTCGAAACAGGGACTACAGAATAAGCGAGCACTGGCCAAGGACGAGGTGACGATGCGCGTGGGAAACGGTTCCAAAGTCGATGTGATCGCCGTCGGCACGCTACCTCTACATCTACCATCGGGATTAGTTTTAGACCTGAATAATTGTTATTTGGTGCCTACGTTGAGCATGAACATTATATCTGGATCTTGTTTAATGCGAGACGGTTATTCATTTAAATCTGAGAATAATGGTTGTTCTATTTATATGAGTAATATCTTTTATGGTCATGCACCCTTGAAGAGTGGTCTATTTTTATTGAATCTCGATAGTAGTGATACACATATTCATAATGTTGAAGCCAAAAGATGCAGAGTTGATAATGATAGTGCAACTTATTTGTGGCAGTGCCGTTTGGGTCATATCGGTGTAAAACGCATGAAGAAACTCCATACTGATGGACTTCTGGAATCACTTGATTATGAATCACTTGGTACTTGCGAACCGTGCCTCATGGGTAAGATGACTAAAACACCGTTCTCCGGTACTATGGAGAGAGCAACAGATTTGTTGGAAATCATACATACAGATGTATGTGGTCCGATGAATGTTGAGGCTCGTGGCGGATATCGTTATTTTCTCACCTTCACAGATGATTTAAGCAGATATGGGTATATCTACTTAATGAAGCACAAGTCTGAAACATTTGAAAAGTTCAAAGAATTTCAGAGTGAAGTGGAGAATCATCGTAACAAGAAAATAAAATTTCTGCGATCTGATCGTGGAGGAGAATATTTGAGTTACGAGTTTGGTTTATATTTGAAACAATGCGGAATAGTTTCGCAACTCACGCCACCTGGAACACCACAACGAAATGGTGTGTCCGAACGTCGTAATCGTACTTTACTTGATATGGTGCGATCTATGATGTCTCTTACCGATTTACCGCTATCATTTTGGGGTTATGCTTTAGAGACGGCCGCATTCACGTTAAATAGGGCACCATCAAAATCCGTTGAGACGACGCCTTATGAACTGTGGTTTGGCAAGAAACCAAAGTTATCGTTTCTTAAAGTTTGGGGCTGCGATGCTTATGTGAAGAAACTTCAACCAGATAAGCTCAAACCCAAATCGGAGAAATGTGTCTTCATAGGATACCCAAAAGAGACTGTTGGGTATACCTTCTATCACAGATCCGAAGGCAAGACATTCATTGCTAAGAATGGATCCTTTCTAGAGAAGGAGTTTCTCTCGAAAGAAGTGAGTGGGAGGAAAGTAGAACTTGATGAGATAACTGTATCTACTCCCTTATTGGAAGGTAGTTCATCACGAGAACCGGTTCCCGTGACAACTACACCAATTAGTGAGGAAGCTAATGATATTGATCATGAAACTTCAGATCAAGTTTCTACTGAACCTCGTAGGTCTACCAGAGTAAGATCCGCACCAGAGTGGTACGGTAATCCTATTCTGGAAGTCATGTTACTTGACCATGATGAACCTACGAACTATGAGGAAGCGATGATGATCCCAGATTCCGCAAAATGGCTGGAGGCCATGAAATCTGAGATAGGATCCATGTATGAAAACAAAGTATGGACTTTGGTTGATTTGCCCGATGATCGGCAAGCCATTGAGAATAAATGGATCTTTGAGAAGAAGACTGACGCTGATGGTAATGTTACTGTCTATAAAGCTCGACTTGTTGCAAAAGGTTTTCGACAAGTTCAAGGGGTTGACTACGATGAGACTTTCTCACCCGTAGCGATGCTTAAGTCTGTCCAAATCATGTTAGCTATTGCTGCATTTCATGATTATGAAATTTGGCAAATGGATGTCAAGACTGCATTCTTGAATGGATTTCTAGAAGAAGAGTTGTATATGATGCAGCCAGAAGGTTTTGTTGATCCAAAAGGTGCTGACAAAGTGTGCAAGCTCCAGCGTTCTATTTATGGACTGGTGCAAGCATCTCGGAGTTGGAATAAACGTTTTGATAGTGTGATCAAAGCATATGGTTTTATACAGACTTTTGGAGAATGTCAAGACTGCATTCTTGAATGGATTTCTAGAAGAAGAGTTGTATATGATGCAGCCAGAAGGTTTTGTTGATCCAAAAGGTGCTGACAAAGTGTGCAAGCTCCAGCGTTCCATTTATGGACTGGTGCAAGCATCTCGGAGTTGGAATAAACGTTTTGATAGTGTGATCAAAGCATATGGTTTTATACAGACTTTTGGAGAAGCCTGTATTTACAAGAAAGTGAGTGGGAGCTCTGTAGCATTTCTAGTTTTATATGTTGATGACATATTATTAATTGGAAATGATATAGAATTTCTGGATAGCATAAAGGAATACTTGAATAAAAGTTTTTCGATGAAAGACCTCGGTGAAGCTGCTTACATATTAGGCATCAAGATCTATAGAGATAGATCAAGACGCTTAATAGGACTTTCACAAAGCACATACCTTGACAAAATATTGAAAAAGTTGAATATGGATCAGGCAAAGAAAGGATTCTTGCCTGTGCTACAAGGTGTGAAGTTGAGTCGAACTCAATGCCCGACCACAGCAGAAGATAGAGAGAAAATGAAAAATGTTCCCTATGCTTCAGCCATAGGCTCTATCATGTATGCAATGCTGTGTACCAGACCTGACGTATGCTTAGCAATAAGCTTAGCAGGAAGGTACCAAAGTAATCCAGGAGTGGATCACTGGACAGCGGTCAAGAACATCCTGAAATACCTAAAAAGGACTAAGGATATGTTTCTCGTATATGGAGGTGACAAAGAGCTAGTCGTAAATGGTTACGTCGATGCAAGCTTTGACACTGATCCGGACGATTCTAAATCGCAAACCGGATACGTGTTTTTATTAAACGGTGGAGCTGTAAGTTGGTGCAGTTCTAACAAAGCGTCGTGGCAGGATCTACATGTGAAGCGGAGTACATAGCTGCTTCTGAAGCAGCGAATGAAGGAGTCTGGATGAAGGAGTTCATTTCCGATCTAGGTGTCATACCTAGTGCATCGGGACCAATGAAGATCTTCTGTGACAATACTGATGCAATTGCCTTGGCAAAGGAATCCAGATTTCACAAGAGGACCAAGCACATCAAGAGACGCTTCAATTCCATTCGGGACCAAGCCCAGGTGGGAGACATAGAGATTTGCAAGATACATACGGATCTGAATGTTGCAGACCCGTTGACTAAGCCTCTCTCACGAGCAAAACATGATCAGCACCAAGACTCCATGGGTGTTAGAATCATTACTATGTAATCTAGATTATTGACTCTAGTGCAAGTGGGAGACTGAAGAAAATATGCCCTAGAGGCAATAATAAAGTTATTATTTATTTCCTCATATCATGATAAATGTTTATTATTCATGCTAGAATTGTATTAACCGGAAACATAATACATGTGTGAATACATAGACAAAACTATAGTCACTAGTATGCCTCTACTTGACTAGCTCATTAATCAAAGATGGTTATGTTTCCTGACCATAGACATGTGTTGTCATTTGATTAGTGGGATCACATCATTAGAAGAATGATGTGATTGACATGACCCATTCTGTTAGCCTAGCACTTGATCGTTTAGTATACTGCTATTGCTTTCTTCATGACTTATACAAAGTTCCTGCAACTATGAGATTGTGCAACTCCCGTTTACCGGAAGAACACTTTGTGTGCTACCAAACGTCACAATGTAACTGGGTGATTATAAAGGTGCTCTATAGGTGTTTCTAAAGGTACATGTTGAGTTGGCATAATTCGAGATTAGGATTTGTCACTCCGATTGTCGGAGAGGTATCTCTGGGCCCTCTCGGTAATACTCATCACCTAAGCCTTGCAAGCATGTAACTAATGAGTTAGTTATGAGATGACGTATTACAGAACGAGTAAAGAGACTTGCCGGTAACGAGATTGAACTAGGTATTGGATACCGACGATCAAATCTCGGGCAAGTAACATACCGATGACAAAGGGAACAAAGTATGTTGTTATGCGGTTTGACCGATAAAGATCTTCGTAGAATATGTAGGAACCAATATGGGCATCCAGGTCCCGCTATTGGTTATTGACCGGAGACATGTCTCGGTCATGTCTACATTGTTCTCGAACCGTAGGGTCCGCACGCTTAAGGTTTCGATGACAGTTATATTATGAGTTTATGTATTTTGATGTACCGAAGGTTGTTCGGAGTCCCGGATGTGATCACGGACATGACGAGGAGTCTCGAAATGGTCGAGACATAAAGATTGATATATTGGACGGTTATATTTGGACACCGGAAAGGTTCCGGGAGAGTTTGGGAATATACCAGAGCTCCGGGAGGTTACCGGAACCCCCCGGTAAGTATATGGGCCTTATTGGGCCTTAGTGGAAGGGAGGGAGAAAGAGCAAGGGAGGGGGCGCGCCCCCCCAAGCCCAATCCGAATTGGGAGGGGGGCCGGCCCCCCTTTCCTTCTCTCCTCCCCCCTCTTCCTTCCTTCTCCTACTCCGAATAGGAAAAGGGGGGGGGGGCAAACCTACTTGGAGTAGGATTGCCCCCCCTAGGGCGCGCCACCCCTTGGGCCGGCCTCCTCCTCCCTCCCTCCTTTATATACGGGGGTAGGGGGGCACCCTAGACACACAAGTTGATCATTGAGATCGTTCCTTAGCCGTGTGCGGTGCCCCCCTCCATGATATTACACCTCGGTCATATTGTAGCGGTGCTTAGGCGAAGCCCTGCGACAGGAGAACATCAAGATCGTCACCACGCCGTCGTGCTGACGGAACTCCTCCCCGCGCCTCTGCTGGATCGGAGATCGGGGTGCGTCATCGAGCTGTACGTGTGTCAAGAACTCGGAGGTGCCGGAGTAACGGTGCTTGGATTGGTTGGACCGGGAGGACGTATGACTACTTCCTCTACGCTGCGTCAACGCTTCCGCTTCGGTCTACGAGGGTACGTAGACAACACTCTCCCCTCTCGTTGCTATGCATCACCATGATCTTGCATGTGCGTAGGAAATTTTTTGAAATTACTACGTTCCCCAACAGCAACCACTATCCATAATCCATTCTGAAGCTTGAGGTGTCATAGCCTACATTATAGTTTGGGGGATAGGCTTTACCAAGAGAGTTGTGAAGCAGAAACATTTGATGAACAAGCGGTACATAGAAGTTCAGATCTTGGTTAGGATAGATAGGATGAGTGTTAAGGAATCCCGGGACGAAATATATAGTAAGACCATCTGGGCATTTTATCTTGCGTCCCACAAGATGTTTAAGGTCCCCAGCATAAGCATTAGATGCCTTTGATTTTCGGCTGGAGACCTTTCCCTGCAAAAGAGAGTTAAGTTTTCTTAACCACCCACATCTTCAGGGGTGGCTTATAAGCAATGAGTCTAAGTGCAGCATCTGAGAACTTCGGCTTTGAAGCCCTAGCAAATAGCCTTGCAGGAGGAGAATAATACTCATAAGAATAAGCAGAAAAGTTCTTAGACTTATGAACTTAGCGGTTTGATGAAACACGCTCATATTCAAAGGTCTGAGTATGATTTCCCTGCAAAACATTGGCGCTAGGGTGACTCAGGTGAGTCCTCTGTCTGTATGAAGCCTTTGGACCATATGAAGCCTTTGGTCTGGGGTTTGTCTTCTTCCCAGGTGGTGTCGTAACGACATTCACAGAAAGACTTTCGAGACAACTTTTGGGTACCCAGATCTTCTTAATAGGTGGTCCATTCCCGCAGTTAGTACCAATATACCTGGCAAACACTCACCATTCTGATTCCTGAACAGTTTGTAGTTTGCATCAAAGGATTCATCAATGATAATTGGGTTAGCACTAGTGAAGCCAGATAAGGTAGATGGATCCACTAAAGGTCCCTTAGCAGCAACCCATGTGGTTTTGGGGTACTGCTCAGGCATCCAGTAAGAACTATTAACATTCATTTTCCTCTCGAACCCAACACCCTCTTTCCTAGGGTTTCGGTTCAGAATCTGCTTTTTAAGGACATCACATAGTGTCTGATGCCCTTTGAGACTTTTGTACATTCCTTTATCAAGTAATGACTTCAACCTGGCATTCTCATCAGCAATAGTAGTGGTATCCTCAGCTGAGGGGTTAGTTACCACATTAGCAGTTGAAGATATTACAACAATAGCAGCAGTTGAACATTCAGCAACAGAGACAACGTTGTCACGCTCAATACATTTTAGACATGGTGTTTCAAATCCTTCCTGAGTGGAATTGATCTGCTGAGTGCGTAGTGACTCGTTTTCCTTTTGAAGATCTTCATGAGCCGATCTCAATTTCTCAAGTTCCTGCTTCCTTTGAAGATAATCGTAGGAAAGCTTTTCATGAGATGTTGAGAGCGATTCATGACGACTTTCAAGTTCCTCATACTTAACATGAAGATTTTTAATGTCTTCAATTAAGGACCGAGATCGGGTCATTTCCGCGTCCAACAGGTCATTGCTTTTGTCTAACAATTTTTGAATATGTTCCATGGCATTCTGTTGTTCAGTTGCAATTTTAGCAAGTGTTCTGTAGCTAGGTTTAGATTCACATTCAGAGTCATCTCCACTTGATGTTTGAAAGTAAGCATCGCATGAGTTTACCTTGGCACCACGTGCCATGAAGCAGTAGGTGGGAGCAGAGTCATCCTCATCCTTGGCATCAGCATTGATGACGAGGCCATTGTCTTCAATGTTGAAGATGGACTTGGCGACGTATGCAGAAGCTAGAGCCAGACTTGCTACTCCAGAATCAGATTCCTCTTCGGACTCCACCTCTGAATCCATCTCCTTGCCAACAAAAGCACGAGCCTTGCTAGATGAGCTCTTCTTGTGCGATGAAGACTTCGATGAAGACTTGGAAGAAGACTTTGAGGATTTCTTCTTCTTCTTGTCATCAGAGTCATATTCCTTGCTCTTCTTCTTCTTCTTCTTCTTCGTCTCATTGTCCTACTGTGGACATTCAAAGATGTAGTGACCAGGTTTCTTGCACTTGTGACAGGTTCTCTTCTTGTGATCACGAAAGGAAGCTTCATCATTTCTTGAGCTGGATCTTGAAGACTTTCTGAAGTCTTTCTTCTTGGTGAACTTCTGAAACTTCTTCACAAGCATAGCGAGCTCCTTTCCAATGTCTTCAGGATCACCAGAACCGCAGTCAGATTCTTCTTCAGACGAGGAGACGGACTTTGTCTTCAAAGTGCGAGTACGGCCATAGTTGGGACCGTAGATATCTCTTTTCTCAGATAGCTGGAACTCATGTGTGTTAAGCCTCTCAAGTATGTGTCAAATGAGCTGTCAAGAGATCTCAGAAGTGTCTTGACGATTTCGTGCTTGGTGATCTCAGTGGCGCCGAGTGCATGAAGCTCATTGGTGATATCAGTGAGGCGATCAAATGTGAGCTGCTCTCATTGTCATTTCTCTTGAAGCGGTTGAAGAGATTGCGAAGAATACTGATCCTTGAATCTCTCTGTGTTGAGACACCTTCATTGACCTTAGAGAGCCAGTCCCGGACTAGCTTCATAGTTTCCAGAGCAATCACATGACCATACTTCCCCTTGGTCAGATGACCATAGATGATGTTCTTGGCAGTTGAGTCCAGTTGTATGAACTTCTTGACATCAGCAGGAGTGACACCTTCACCAGTCTGGGGAACGCCGTTCTTGACAACATACCAGAGATCAACGCCAATGGCTTCAAGATGCATACGCATCTTATTCTTCCAGTAGGGGTAATCAGTGACATTGAAGACAGGGCACGCAGTGGAGACTTTGATTATCCCCGACCTGATTTGTCCAAAATGACCCTGAGTCACTAAGGAACTAACACGTGTCCAATGGTCAGATTTCAAACACACGCGGCAGCTTAGCTTGGGCTACAAGCCAAGCTGACTTATCCATCTCTGGATAATATTTGCTCTCATTGTCTTCGCTCGAAGACATAGGATTTGGTTGAGCATCACATCAGTCACTCTGACTTTGTTCACTTGGACCCCACTTAACAGTACGGTGGTTCCTATGACTCAACAAAGAAGAAAGGAAACTATGAAACAACTATGTCTTCGCACTCCATAGTCTTCACGCGATGTCTTCTCCTGTCATAGTCTTCAATGTGAATGTCTTCACAGACCACCATTGTCTTCAATGTCTTCACACATTTTTAGGGGTCATCTCTAGTAGGTAACCGAATCAATATGGGACTACTACCTGTGTTATCCTGCAATTCTCACAAATACATTAGTCCCTCAACCAAGTTTGTCGTCAATACTCCAAAACCAACTAGGGGTGGCACTAGATGCACTTACACAAAGGTACCGGAAGGTTATACTATGAGTGAGGAGGCAACTAGATATATTCTTGCTTGTAAGGATAAAGATGATCTAGAGAAATTATTATGCAAGTATAAAGAAAGATCTCTGAATGCTAAAATGAAATGTGATCCTAAGTTTGCTACTTCACCTATCTTTATTGATGATAAGGATTATGAATTCTCTGTCGACCCAGAGTTGATTCCTTTGGTTGAATCTGATCCTTTTCATGGTTATGAAACTGAAACTGTTTTGGCACATCTTACTAAGTTGAATGACATAGCCACCCTTTTTGCTCATGATGAGAAGATTCACTACTATTATATTCTCAAGTTATTTCCGTTCTCATTAAAGGGTGATGCTAAATCTTGGTACAATACTCTTGCTCCTGGTTGTGTGTGTAGTCCCCAGGTAATGATTTATTACTTCTCTAAAAAATATTTCCCTGCTCATAAGAAACAAGCTGCCTTGCAGGAAATATTTAACTTTGTGCAAATTGGAGAAGAGAGTCTCCCACAAGCTTGGGTAAGGCTTCTCCAATTGCTTAATGCTTTGCCTGACCATCCTCTTAAGAAAAACAAGATACTTGATATCTTCTATAATGGACTAACCAATGCTTCTAGGGATTTTCTAGATAGTTGTGCTGGTTGTGTTTTCAGGGAATGAACTATTGCGCAAGTTGAAGAATTATTGAATAACATATTGAAAAATTATGATGATTGGACTCCTCCTGAAACACCTATTAAATCCACTGTGAAGGAGAGGGGTATCTTATATCTCAGTCTTGAAGATATGCAAGAGGCAAAGAAATCTATGAAGGAAAAAGGTATTGAAGCAGAGGATGTTCAATTTTTTCCACCTATCGAAGAAATACATGGTCTTGAAGCACCACCACCACCTAAGGTGGTAGAGGTAAAATATTTAATGAAATTCAATGATAGTGATGATCCTCGTAATAAACATCCTAGTCAATGCCTTTATGAGTTTGATAATTACATTAGAAAGCAAGATCACTTCAATGAAAATGTTATGAAACAATTGAAATACAACTCTGATATGATTGCTCGTTTAAGTGACTTGTTATTTAGAATCTCAAATGATGTTAGAGGTGTAGGAAAGCATGCCTCTATGGTTCAAAATCAATTAGAAGAAGTTGCTAAATCTCAAAGAGAGTTGCTTGATGAAATGAGCAATAATATAAGTGACTTTGCTGTTAGAGTAGAAACTAGATGAGGTAAAATGACTCAGGAACCAATTTATCCTGAGAGAATTGAACAAGACTCTCAAAGAATTAACACTGATGCACCTAGCCCTTATAAAAATAAAAAGAAGAAGAAAAATAATAGGACTTTGCCGGCCTCTAGTGAACCTGAAATAGAAAAGCCTCATGATAATGATAATGAAATTTCTATCTCTGTTGCTGAAACTCAATTTGGTAATGAACATTCTCCTTCTGATAATTAAAAAGATCATGATGAGGTTCATGAATACACTCAACATAACAACAAAGAACCAGACAATGATGTTGGGATAGAACCAGCTCTAGATCTTGATAAACCACAACCCAAGAATAAAAGATATGATAAAAGAGACTTTGTTGCTAGAAAAAATGGAAAGGAAAGGGAACCATGGGTTCAAAAGCCTATGCCCTTTCCATCTAAGTCAACTAAAAAGAAATATGATGAAGAATTTGGATGCTCTGCTGAAATGCTGAGGCCAGTCTTTTTGCAAACTCGCTTGACTGATATCTTAAAAATGCCTTTTTATGCAAAGTACATGAAAGAAATCATCACCAATAAGAGAAAAATACCAGAAGCTAAAATCTCCACTATGCTTGCTAATTATAATTTTAAACATGGAGTACCTAAAAAACTTGGAGATCCGGAAATACCAACTATACCTTGCTCCATCAAAAGAAACTATGTGAAAACTGCTTTATCTCATTTACGAGCTGGTGTTAGTGTTATGCCTTTCTCTTTATACAAAAGACTTGATTCGAATAAACTCACACCCACTAAAATATCTTTGCAAATGGCTAACAAATCAACTGCCATACCTATTGCTACTTCTTGAGCTTGCGTTGGTTTTCCCTTGAAGAGTATAGGGTGATGTAGCAAAGTAGAGTAAGTATTTCTCTCAGTTTGAGAACCAAGGTATCAATCCAATAGGAGATAACGCACAAGTCACTGAATACCTGCACAAACAATCAACAAACTTGCATCCAACGCGATAAGGTGTTGTCAATCCCTTCACGGTTACTTGCAATAGTGAGATCTGGTAGAGATAGATAAACGGTAAAGAATTATTTTTGGTATTTTTGGTTTATAGATCGGAAAGTAAAAGATTGCAAAATAGTAGATTGGAAACTAGTATGATGGAAAATAGAACTTATATGTAAAGAGACCTGGGGGCCATAGGTTTCACTAGTGGCTTCTCTCAAGATAGTAAATATTACGGTGGGTGAACAAATTACTGCCGAGCAATTGATAGAAGAGCACATAATTATGACGATCTCTAAGGCAATGATCATGAATATAGGCATCACGTCCGTGTCAAGTAGACCGAAACGATTCTGCATCTACTACTATTACTCCACACATCGACCACTATCCAGCATGCATATAGATTATTAAGTTCATAAAGAACAGAGTAACGCATTAAGTAAGATGACATGATGTAGAGGAATTAACTCAAGCAATATGATGAAAACCCCATCTTTTTATCCTCGATAACAACAATACAATACGTGCCTTCCTGCCCCTACCGTCACTAGGAAAGGACACCACAAGATCGAACCCAAAGCTAAGCACTTCTCCCATTGCAAGAAAAAACAATCTAGTAGGCCAAACTAAACCGATAATTCGAAGAAACTTGCAAAGATATCAAATCATGAATATAAGAATTCAGAGAAGACTCAGATAATATTCATAGATAATCTGATCATAAATCCACAATTCGTCGTATCTCGGCAAACACACCGCAAAATAATATTACATCGAATAGGTCTCTAAGAACATTGAGGAGAATATGGTATTGAGAATCGAAGAGAGAGAAGAAGCCATCTAGCTACTAGCTATGGACCTGTAGGTCTGTGGTAAACTACTCATGCTTCATTAGAAGGGTAATGGTGTTGATGTAGAAGCCCTCTATGATCGAATCCCCCTCCGGCAGGACGCCGGAAAAGGTCCCTAAATGGGATCTCACGGGTACAGAAGGTTGCGGCGGTGGAAAAGTGTTTTCGTGGCTCCCCCTGATGTTTTTGGGGTATAAGAGTATATATAGGCGAAGGAACTAGGTCAGGAGGTCTCTGAGGGTCCAACGAGGTAGGGGGGCGCGCCCTACCCCCTGGGCGTGCCCTCCACCCTCGTGGCCGCCCTGTTGAGTCTCCGACTTCATCTCCAAGTCTCCTGGTTTGCTTCTGGTCCAAGAAAGATCATCGCGAAAGTTTCATTCCTTTTGGACTCCGTTTGGTATTCCTTTTCTGCGAAACTCTAAAACAGGCAAAAAATAGAAACTGGCACTGGGATCTTGGTTAATAGGTTAGTCCGAAAAATAATATAAAATAGCATATAAATGCATATTAAACATACAAAACAGATAATATAATAGCATGGAACAATAAAAAATTATAGATACGTTGGGGACGTATCAAGCATCCCCAAGCTTAATTCCTGCTCGTCCTCGAGTAGGTAAATGATAAAAATAGAATATTTGATGTGGAATTCTACCTAACATATTAGCCATGTAATTTTCTTTATTGTGGCATGAATGTTCAAATCCGAAAGATTCAAAACAGAAGTTTAATATTGACATAAAAACAATAATACTTTCAAGCATACTAACAAGGCAATTATTTGTACTCAAAATAACATGGCCAAAGAAAGATTATCCCTACAAAATCATGTAGTTTGGCTATGCTCCATCTTCGTCACACAAATATTCAAATCATGCACAATCCCGATGACAAGCCAATCAATTGTTTCATACTTTGATGTTCTCAAACCTTCTCAACTTTAACGCAATACATGAGCGTGAGCAATGGACATAGCACTATGGTGGAAGAGAATATGGTGGTTGTGGAGAAGACAAAAAGAGGGAGATAGTCTCACATCAACTAGGCGTATCAACGGGCTATGGATATGCTCATCAAAAGATATCAATGTGAGTGAGTAGGGATTGCCATGCAACGTATGCACTAGAGCTATAAGTGTATGAAAGCTCAAAAAGAAACTAAGTGGGTGTGCATCCAACTTGCTTGCTCACGAAGACCTAGAGCATTTGAGGAAGCCCATCGTTGGAATATACAAGCCAAGTTCTATAATGAAAAATTCTCACTAGCATATGAAAGTGACAAAATAAGAGACTCTCTATCATGAAGATCATGATGCTACTTTGAAGCACAAGTGTGGAAAAAGGATAGTAACATTGCCCCTTCTCTCTTTTTCTCTCATTTTTTCTCTTTTTCTCTTTCTTTTTTTCTTGGCTTCTTTGGCCTCTTTTTTTTTCTTTATTTCCTCACACGACAATGTCTAATAATAATGATCATCACACTTCTATTTACTTACAACTCAAAAATTTACAACTCAATGCTTAGAACAAAATATGACTCTATGCGAATGCCTCCGGCGGTGTACCGGGATGTGCAATGAATCAAGAGTAACATGTATGAAAGAATTATGAAAGGTGGCTTTGCCACAAATAAGATGTCAACTACATGATCATGCAAAGCAATATGACAGTGATGAAGCATGTCGTAATAAACGGAACGGTGGGAAGTTGCATGGCAATATATCTCGGAATGGCTATGGAAATGCCATAATAGGTAGGTATGGTGGCTGTTTTGAGGAAGGTATATGGTGGGTGTATGGTACTGACGAAAGTTGCGCGGCACAAGAGTGGCTAGTAATGGTGGAAAGGTGAGGGTGCACATAATCAATGGACTCAACATTAGTCAAAAAGAACTCACATACTTATTGAAAAAATCTATTAGTCATTGAACGAAGTACTACACGCATGCTCCTAGGGGGATAGATTGGTAGGAAAAGACCATCGGTCGTCCCCGACCACCACTCATAAGGAAGACAATCAATAAATAGTTCATGCTCCATATTTGTTACACAACGGTTCACCATACGTGCATGCTACGGGACTCGCAAACCTCAACAAGTACTTCTCAAATTCACAATTACTCCACTAGAATGACTCTAATATCACCATCTTCATATCTTAAGACAATCATAAAGAATCAAACTTCTCATAGTATTCAATGCACTTTATATGAAAGTTTTTATTATATCCCTCTTGGATGCCTATCATATTAGGAATAAATTTATAACCAAAGCAAATTACCATGCTTTTCTAAAAGACTCTCAAAATAATATAAGTGAAGCATGATAGTTCATAAATTTCTACAAAATAAAGCCACCATCGTGCTCTAAAAAGATATAAGTGAAGTACTAGAGCCATATTGCCTAGCTCAAAAGATATAAGTGAAGCACATAGAGTATTCTAATAAATCACGATTCATGCGTGTCTCTCCCAAAAGGTGTGTACAACAAGTATGATTGTGGTAAACTTAAAAGGAAAGACTCAAATCATACAAGACGCTCCAAGCAACACACATATCATGTGGTGAATAAAAATATAGCCTCAAGTAAAGTTACCGATAGACGAAGACGAAAGAGGGGATGCCTTCCAGGGCATCCCCAAGCTTAGGCTTTTGGTTGTCCTTGAATATTACCTTGGGGGTGCCTTGGGCCTTCCCAATCTTAGACTCTTGACACTCCTTATTCCATAGTCCATCAAATCCTTATCCGAAACTTGAAAACTTCACAACACAAAACTCAACATAAAATCTCATAAGCTCTGTTAGTATAAGAAAATAAATCACCACTTTAAGGTACTGTTGCAAACTCATTCTTTATTTATATTGGTGTAATATCTACTGTATTCCAACTTTTCCATGGTTCATACCCCCCTATACTACCAATAGATTCATCAAAATAAGCAAACAACACGCAAAAAGCAGAATCTGTCAAAAACAGAACAATCTGTAGCAATCTGTAACTCTTGAATACTTCTGTAACTCTAAAAATTCTGAAAAATTAGGAAAACCTGAAAATTTTCTGTACCAATCCGTAGCAGAAATAATAAGATAAAAAGCACATTTCTGTCAATTATGAAAATTATTTTCCTGGGCGCAAAAGTTCTGATTTTCAGCAGGATCAACACAACTATCACTGTTAGCTATCCTAAAGGTTTAACTTCGCACAAACACTAACTAAAATATAAAACCACATCTAACCATAGGCTAGATGAATTATTTATTACTAAACAGGAACAAAAAGTGAAGAACAAAAATAAAATTGGGTTGCCTCCCAACAAGCGCTATCGTTTAACGCCCTTAGCTAGGCATAAAAACATGAATATATCTAGGTATTGTCATCTTTGGTATGCAATCCATAAGTGGATTTCATAATAGATTCATATGGTAATTTAATTTTCTTCCTAGGAAAGTGTTCCATGCCTTTCCTTAGCGGAAATTAAATCTAGTGTTTCCTTTTTTTATATCAATAATTGCGCCAATCGTTCTAAGGAAAGGTCTATCAAGAATAATAGGACATGTAGGATTGCAATCTATATCAAGAACAATGAAATCTACGGGCACATAATTTATATTTGCAATAATAATAACATCATTAATCCTTCCCATAGGTTTCTTAATAGTGGAATCCGCAAGATGCAAATTTAAAGAACAATCATCAAATTCACGGAAACCTAACACATCACACAAAGTTTTTGGAATCATGGAAACACCAGCACCCAAATCACACAAAGCATGGCATTCATAATCTTTAATCTTAATCTTAATAGTAGGTTCCCACTCATCATGAAGTTTTCTAGGGATAGAAACTTGTAATTCAAGTTTTTCTTCAAAATATTGCATCATAGCATCAACGATATGTTTAGTAAAAGCTTTGTTTTGATTATAAGCATGAGGAGAATTCAACACGGATTGCAAGAAGGAAATACAATCTATTAAATAACAGTTATCATAATTAAATTCCTTGAAATCTAAAAAGAGTGGGTTCATTGCTACTTAAAGTCTTGGCCTCTCCAATCCCACTTTATCAATTTTTGCATCTAGATCTAAAAACTCTGAATCATTGGGACGCCTTTCAACTAAAGTTGACTCATATCTAGTCCCATATTTATCAAGATTAATATTGGAAAACAAAGATTCAATAGGAGTCACATCAATAACTTTTAGATCTTCATCATTATTATCACGGAAACCAGAAGAACACGCTTTTACAAACCAATCTTTTTTAGCATGCATCTTAGCGGTTATTTCTTTGCACTCATCAATGGAAATTCTCATGGCTTTGAGAGAGTCATTGACATCATGCTTAGGTGGAATAGATCTAAGTTTCAAAGATCAACATCAAGAGAAGTTCTATCCATGTTCCTAGCCAAATCATCAATCTTGAGAAATTTTTCTTCAATCAAAGCATTAAATTCTTTTGCGAACTCATACATTCTTTAACACTATTCTCAAAATCAGAGGGCTTCTTATTAAAATTTCCATAATAATTGTTGTAGGAATTACCATAATTAGTAGAGGAATTACTAGGAAACGACTTGGGATTAAAATTGCCTCTATATGTGTTGTTACCAAAATTGTTCCTACCAACAAAATTCACATCTATAGATTCATTATTATTCTCAATAAAAGTGGACAAAGGCATATCATTAGAATCAGAAGAAGCACTCTTATTAGCAAAAAGTTTCATAAGTTCACCCATCTTTCCACTCAGAACATTAATTTCTTCAATCGCATGAATTTTTTTACTAGTGGATCTTTTGATGTGCCATTCAGAATAATTAACCATGATATTATCTAGGAGCTTAGTAGCCTCTCCTAAAGTTATTTCCATAAAAGTGCTCCCCGCGACCGAATCTCAAAGATTTCTAGAATAAAATTCAATCTGGCATAATGTTTTTGTATAATCATCCACAAATTCAAACCACGTACAGGGAAATTTCGTATCATCAATTTCATCCTCTCCCAAGATTGTGCAACATGTTCATGATCAAGTTTCTTAAAATTCATAATATCATTCCTAAGGGAGATGATCTTAGCGAGAGGAAAATAGTTAGAGATGAAAGCATCTTTACACATATTCCATGAATCAATACTATTTTTAGGTAAAGATGAAAACCAAGTTTTAGCATGATTTCTAAGCAAAAACGGAAATAGCTTCAATTTAAAAATATCATCATCCATCTTTCTTATTTTGCATAGCGCACAAATCAACGAAATTGTTTAGATGGGATGCAGCATCTTCACTAGGAAGGCCAGAAAATTGATCTTCCATAACAAGATTTAGCAAAGCGACATTAATTTCACAAGATTCAACATTGATAGTGGGAGCAATCGGAGTGCTAATAAAATCGTTATTGCTGGTGTTGGAGAAATCACATAATTTAGTATTATATTGATCCATCGTGACAAAGCAAGCAATCCAACACACAAGTACACAAAAAGCAAGTGAAGAAGATGTACAGAAGAGAGGTGAAGAAAAGGAATTTTTTTTCAAAAATCATTTTAGAGGTGGGGGAGAGGAAAACGAGAGGCGAATGACAAATAATGTAATGCAAGAGACGAGAGTTTATGATGGGTGCTTTGTATGTCTTGACTGGACATAGATCTCCCCGGCAACAACGCCAGAAATTCTTCCTGCTACTTCTTGAGCTTGCGTTGGTTTTTCCCTTTAAGAGGAAAGGGTGATGCAGCAAAGTAGAGTAAGTATTTCCCTGAGTTTGAGAACCAAGGTATCAATCCATTAGGAGACAACGCACAAGTCACCGAATACCTGCACAAACAATCAACAAACTTGTACCCAAAGCGATAAGGGGTTGTCAATCCCTTCACGGTAACTTAGAGTGTCACATCCCTAGTTCTGGTCTGCTCTGGGTTAGCTAGTCTTGTGTTGCATCATGTTTAAATTTCTCTTAAACCTAAAATGGGGATCAACAAACCCCACCATCCCCCCTGAAAATACCAGGTTCAACTGAAAAACATTTCAATGAACCCAAAATGCCCTTCACAAAAGTTCATCATTATTGAATTGGTCTAGAACCTCTCCCAAAAATGGTGCACATTTCTCTAGGCCATTCTGGATTTTTGAATTAAATCATATAGTATTTGCATTTGGGCATTTAATTGCTAATAATATTTTAAATGCTCAAATAATCACAAACTGAAATGTTTGCTGTTGGAAATATTCCAAACAGTGACATTGAGCAGTTTCATGATTTTTGGAAATACCCTGGCATTTTTAATAAAGCCAAACGCAATTACAGAAAATAGAAACCAGAATTAACAGAGAGAGAAAGAACAACACCCGGGCCACTTACCTGGCAACCTACCCGCAGGCCAGCCGGCCCAGCCCACCTGGCGCTGCAGCTCGTCCTCCTCCTTGCGCCAGAAGGATACGGGCGTGTGCCCGCAACGCACACGCACGTCCCTTGCCACCTCCTGCCTTCCTGCCCCTCTCCCTAGACGCTTGGACGCCCTGGACATCGCCACGCAACACCCCGGCCCCTCAGACTGCTTCCCCTTGCTCATTCCTTCCTCTCCCTTGCTCCCTCCTGCGAACAGCCGAGCGTTGTCGTCGCTGCCGCTCGTCGTTGTCATAGCCATAGCCATCGCCTCGCGCCGAAGACGTGTTCCACCTCTCCGTCGTCGACCACCGCTTCGCCACGCTGAAGAAACCGAGCTCGGATGCCCCGAATCGACCGCCTCGACTCCATCTTCAAGCTTCGGTCGTTCGAGATCACCGCCGCCCGTACTTCACCGTCCGGCCTTCTCTGAGCCCGCGTTGACGTCCTCTGCAACCACTGTGAGCTCCCGCATCGAAAACCCCTCTCCCCCGAGCTCGTTACACCCTGTTGCCGTCGCCCCCTTGCCGACCAAATCGCGTCGCCGCCTGAGCTCCTCACCGCCATGGCCACGTCCACTGGAGCTCGAAACTGAGCGCGTCACCGTGCTCAGCGCGTCACTACGAGACCGTAGCAACCACCCGTTGCTCCTTTCGTGCCTTGCCGCCGTCGGAGCGGTCGATGTCCGAACACCGGCCGCCGCGGATGTGCTTGCCGCCGTCGTCTCGGGCCACCCCAGCACCTGCCACCACCATCGTTGGACGCATAGCCTCGTGGGCGTTCCAACGAGCCCAACCCCGCCTCTTCTCGTTGCCGGAATCGCCGGGATGAGCGACCCCGCCGCGTCTATGTGCTCGCCGACGATTAGCCGCCGATGAGAACCACTGTTAGGGGCTAATCACCCTGCTAACCAACCCCCCTGGGCCACTTAGCATGGGCCCCATGCCCTAATTAACCCCAGCTTTATTTCTGCTTAGGTTAGTTATAACCCAACGGGACCCACACGTCAGAGTTGACCGTGCTGATGTGGCCGTTGACCGGACCCACATGTCCGTGACACCAATGACGCCGGGTCACTGACCAGTGGACCCCACTGGTCAGGTTTGACCCTAGTCAGCCTTGGTTGACTTGCTGACGTCATGCTTACACAATGCTGACGCGGTTAATCATTTTCTGGATTAAAAATAATCTAGAAAATTCCAGAAATTAGTCAAAACTTCAAAAATTCATAGAAAATAATCTATAACTCCAATGAAAATAATTTATATATGAAAAATTATCAGAAAAATACAAAGAATCTGTTTATGGCATTGTCATGCATGTTTGAACAAATTAAGGTTGTTGTATATGACAATTTGAATAAAGGGCATTTGAAATGTCACATATGGAGTTTGAATTTGAACCTTTGGTTCAAACCAACTTCATTTAATCTCGTTGCTAGTTGCATTAGCTCAATCAACATCATATTTCTATGTCATGATCATGCATGATATTGTTGCATTGCATTGATTGTGTTCCCTCTTGTTTGCTGGTGTTTGTCCCCTCTCAGTATACGTTGTTCCGGTGATGTGATCAATGACACCGATGAAGAAACTATATTATCTTCAGAAGTGCCAGGCAAGCCAAACCCCCTTGTTCATTCCGATACAATCCCACTCTCTCGTTCCTGCTCTCTTTTGCTGCATTAGGACAACAATGCTTCAACTGTTACATGCTGCGGTAGTTGAACCCCTTTCCTCTGCATGACATGTCATTGCCACAGTAAATAGATGAAACCCACTAGCATGAGTAGGAGTTGTTTGAGCCCTGATGTGCCTACTCATTCATGCTTGTTTGTCATGCCTGCTACTGCTTAGAGTTGAGTCAGGTCTGATTCATCGGGGATGAATTGGAATGTGGTGAACATGTCCTACTATTAAGAGCTAAGTGTCTGAACACGATTTGGTAAAGGTAGCAATGAGAGGCCATGTAGGAGTACATGGTGGGTTGTCTCATTGAAACCGTCCTCAGGAACTGAGTTTTGTGTTTGTAATCCATGAACAGCTACTACCACACATTGGGTTCTGGTAACTCGACCCCTCTCGAGTTATTAATCAACATGATCTCTGTCCAGGAGTTGCAACTAGTTTCTGGTGTTTGTAGGTAGTGTTAGTAGTCTACCAAGTGGCACCCGGTACATGTGGGCTTGGGACAGACTAGGCACCATGGCACGGTGTACCAAGCATATATCCATCCGTCGAGGTGGGCTTGGGAACCCTGCACACATCGTTTGGGGCCGTGAGAGACACCCCGGCCGGATATCCTTGCGGATGGAACCCGAATATGTGATAAACCTGGACGAGAGACTTGTGTGGTTAGTCAGGTCGTGGCCGACACCCTCGCTGGGCTTCCGCTTGATGGTTGCCGAGTACATGTCGTGTAAACGGCGATAAGTGGTGAGAGCGTGTTTGAAGAAGTACACCCCTGCAGGGTTAACATTATCTATTCGAACAGCCGTGTCCGCGGTAAAGGACTTCTGGGTTGCCTGTACAATTCATAGTCACGTGAAAGTGGATACTCTAAAATGCGCAAGATAAGCGTGAGTGCTATGGATGGCGTTCTCGTAGGGAGAGGGGAGCGGATCCATAGTGGTGTATTGATATGGTGAATGTGTGGACTCGTGTGCGCCACCTCAAAAGAGTTACTTGCCGTCGTAGTTCGGGTTAGCCACTGAGTCAAAGCTGGCTTGTTGCAGTTAAACCCCACCATCCCCTTTGTTGACAATGATGCATATGTAGTTAGTTCTGATGTAAGTCTTGCTGGGTACATTTGTACTCACGTTTGCCTATTTTATGTTTTTGCAGAGAGACTTCAGTCTCACTAGTAGTTCCACGTGGACTTCGATGTTTAACTTGTTACCTCAGCTACGATCTTGTGCCCTCGGCAGGATCTGGTAGATAGACAGGCTTTTGAGCCCCTTTTCATTTGTAGATGTTTGTACTCAGACATGTTAAGCTTCCGCTTGTGCTTTGACTTGTATGCTCTGAATGTTGGGTCATGAGACCCATGTTTGTTATATCTCGCTCCTCGGAGCCTATTGAATAAGATACTTGAGTTGTAGAGTCATGTTGTGATGCCATGTTGTATTTGCACATATCGAGCATATTGTGTGTATGTTGTTGAAATGCTTGGTATGTGTGGGATCTGACTATCTAGTTGTTTATCCTTGGTAGCCTCTCTTACCGGGAAATGTCTCCTAGTGCTTCCACTGAGCCATGGTAGCTTGCTACTGCTCCGGAACACTTAGGCTGGTCGGCATGTGTCCTTCTTTGTTCCTGTGTCTGTCCCTTCGGGGAAATGTCACCCGGTGTCTACCCGAGTCCTGTTAGCCTGCTACAGCCCGGATTCTCCGAAGTCCTGTTAGCCCAGCTGCTACAGCCCGGATTCACTCGCTGATGACCGACACGTTCGTTGCTGGGTCATGTATGCCTGTCCCTATAAGTTAGTGAGACTTTGGGTTTACGACTAGCCATGTCAGCCCGGGTTCTTTGTCATATGGATGCTAGCGACACTATCATATACGTGAGCCAAAAGGCGCAAATGGTCTCGGGCCTGGTAAGGCGACACCCATGGGAATACCCTGCATGAGGCCGTAAAGTGATATGAGGTGTTACATGCTAGATTGGTGTGGTATAGGATTGGGGTCCTGACAGCTTTGGTATTAGAGCCTAACTGCCTGTTGGATTACCAAGCCAAACTGGTCGAAGTTGAGTCTAGAAATTCTTTAGTTATATAAGGGATTTGATTGTGGGATGGAACGTAAGGCACTTTTTACTCCTTATACCTTATGCCTTCTGATCTGAGTCGTCCTATCTTTTCTACGGGGTTAAGAAACTAGGCTTTCTCTTCATTCTATCAGGATCATGTGTTACTAATCCGTAGACTTATAGGATTGATGGTTCTAAGCTTCAATTCGGTTCCTACTACTTCCATGTAATCATAGCTAGCCTCAGATTCATGATATTGTGATGATCGAGTGGTTATGCCACCATTTTGTTGGATGTCTTAAATCCTTTTGAGCATTTACAGCCGTTATGCTATCCGAGTCGTCCCAGGTTTCTAAACAATCTGATGCATTTGCAAAATCCTTTCCCTCTGGTTTCGATGTTCCTTTAGGCCAAGTTAATCACATTAATTGTTGAGTTGAGGTATTTTATTGCCTCGACATATATGTTGGAATTATTATTATGACCCTAGGTGTCTTAGGGGATCATCTAGTAATCTAGCCATGTTTTGTGTTCCCAGTGTGACGATTCTGGCCATTATTCTTGAAAGCATCCCGTGATGTAATTTAGTTAGTAGGTATTCTACTCCTGGGTTTTGAACCCGAGATTCACCCTACCTACTTCATGTTGCTAGTGTTTGCTCATTCCTTTAGGTTATTAGTAACCTTTGTGATAGTCCTCGAGGTCCGTGGTATTTCCTTCTTCCAATACCATGAACTGCTTATGACAGAAGTTCCTCGCTGAGCCGAAAGATCACAGCCAGAGTGCTCTTGACGAGTTCTGGATTCTATATTGAGACTCTTCCAGTTCAACCTTTTTGCATGGGTTATCCGGAAGAAATATGTTGAACTCGTTCGACATGCTAGCCCATACATCCACAACTCAGAAAATCATATGTTCTTTTGGGTTGTCCCTCTTTAGTTTTATTCTGACCTCATCTATCAATTGATAGTCAAGAGTATGCGTGCATTCGTTCATTGATGCCTATTACTCTTGTGGTCCATCAAGCCATTCTATTCGAGATGACTAGGAGAAACAAACTCCAATACCTCTTCCATATCCAGGATTGGGTCAAAGCAGTTGTGTTCCACAGATCAAAATGCTAATCTAGCTCTTGTTCTATTCTACCTTGCAGTGTTACCATCTTTATATCAAGAATATCATGGGAATTGCACACCATCCTATGAACTATTGATACAGTGATACTTCTTGCCCTCATTGTTCATTTCTCGTCTCCCGTGTTGTTGCAACCGGAATGTCGATAGGTGAACTATGATATGTGAAATCAATACTCCTAGCAACCTTGTTGCTTGGTAGTTAAAGGACAATAATTTCATTCCTAGCATGTTGGTTATTGAAATTATCATTCTAAGATTGATCATGCTACCTAGTCCTTATTTCTGGTGCACTCTCCGATCAATGAGTTAGGATTGAGTCAATCCCTCGCTTTATTGATCATATCGTCTTGCCCTGAAAAGCAAGATTGGTCACGAGCTTAGTAACATATCGGCGGTTCGTGATTTTCCGGATATCTTCTCGGAAGTATCACCGTGTCGTCACCTGACCGCTATGTTGAGTTCGTGAGCAAGTTGGTTTTCTTGTAAATCACCCTTTCTTCAAGAATCTGTGTTCGATACCCTGAGCTATTTGGTTAAGCTAAACAACAACTTGGAGAGTTGGAAGATAAAAGCTTGTCCGACTTAGTTCATTCGAAGGGATATCCTTGTGCGTGTGTGTTAAAGAAAGATGATATATTCATTGATTGATCCTCGTGTCAATTGTTGGATCTATTGTCTTACCCAAATCTTTGATTTGCGTATGGGCTATCATCAAATCAACTCAGAACCAACGATGTTCATAATGCTATCTTACCCGTGGTTGATCCCTCGAGCATACACCATTATATCTTTTGGGTCTGACCAATGCTATCACCTTGTTCACATAGTTTTGGAATTCCATTTCCATGGGAATGTCGATGACTTGTTGTTGAGCTCATCAGCAACATTTTATCCTCTCCATGATTCATGTTGAACATCTAAGTTAGCATTGGAAACTTGTGTAAGCACTTTCTTCATGACCCGTTCGTGAAGCATATGTTTGGACGAAAGAAGTGAGTCCTTCTAATTCATGTGCACATGATGCAAGTTGCGCCATGAATTTGAAAAGGCTTGTTTTACCTCCTCTGGAATCATCCCAAGTCAGTCATGCACGTCGAAGTATTCTATGGTCTGATAGACTAATCATCTTCATTCCATACGTATCCCTAGCACGCCAAGCCACTGATTAATTTGTTCAAGGAGAAGGATTTCCTTCATAAGAGCTAGTCATGACTTATGTTAGGACTTCGTTATCCTCGATGATGGTTCCCAACCTGAACTCATTAGTGTTTTATTATAAGACTACTATGTGTTCATGCTTGTCTAGGACAGCATGTTCACATGTGTTTAGCAGGACCAACTCATGTTTTGGAGCTTGCTATCGTAGTTCATTTCCCGAGAATCTCGCAACGTCATCTCGTCGATTTATGTTGCAAACTTTCACTTTTATTTCTAGATTCAATGAGTCTAGAATATCCTGACACCAACTAGATCTGAATCTCAGGCAGATATGATGGTTGGAACGTGTCCCAAGAATTATAATATTGGTCTCTCGGTAACCCGGTAACGTGGATGTCGTGGCCAACACACCTAGCCGAAAGGCCTATTATTGTAGTATCTTGGTTGAAGAAGTTGGTCACCTCCCCATAAGGATCTCACAGGATCTGCCTCCGTAGTTATTCCTTATGGATTCTTGAGCTTTCGAAGTCCGACCTTTTACTTGATGTTCTAGTTATCAAACCATATCCATAAATGGGTTGCGCTAGCACATCAAGGAGAACATTAGAAGCGGAGTGCTAAATGTCTCTCGGTCGATCATCTAGATTTTGTTTCCTTGGCCTCGCTAAGGTGAAATCTGAGAAGGTGTTATCTTCCTTTGCATTTGCTCGTCCATCACTATTCATCATGGTAGTATGTTGTGTTGCCAGGATCCTTGACACGGATGTTGGTAAAACCTTGATGAATATGGAAATGCCCAAGTTCTTGAGAGCACGCACAAGCAAAATCATTCCTTGTGTTGTCTTCAACAAGGTGGTCCACATCATCCATTCTAGTCCGAGTATGCCATTCTACCGCACTCTGCCAATGATTGTTGTGATTTTGCCTTAGGCTGATATAAAAGTTTCAATGATCTATGCATCAGAAGTAATTCTTTTTGCCACTTAAGGTAATAATTCTACGAGTCACCCTTCTCGAAGGTGTCTCGTTGTGGTATCATGGCAACCCAACTCCTTGCTACATTGACAACCGTTCACCACCCCCTTAGGTGTCAAATTGTTGTCTATCTAGTGAACCTTCGTCATCTGTCTCACTCCATCCCTCTAGATGTATGCTTCGTGTCTCATCTCGAGAGATGTTGCTATGTCTCGTTCTGTGAGTTAATCGTCGGTTGCTTGATCTTCGAGAAGATCGATTCCTCGAGAGTTTCCTTTCTTCTGGTTATTGTGTTGGATGGAGTTCTCAGAGCAAGACGCCGAGACAAAGGTGATGACCGAATCAATGCTCTTATGAAGTACAACCTGGATCGTGAAGATTGTGCTAGCTTCGTGTTCCCTTCTGTCTGCTTACCCTACATCTTGAATCTCGGGACGAGATTCTTGCTTAGTGGGGGTGAGTTGTCACATCCCTAGTTTTGGTCTGCTCTGGGCTAGCTAGTCTTGTGTTGCATCATGTTTAAATTTCTCTTAAACCTGAAATGGGGATCAATAAACCCCAGCACCCCCCCTGAAAATACCAGGTTCAACTGAAAAACATTTCAATGAACCCAAAATGCCATTCACAAAAGTTCATCATTATTGAATTGGTCTAGAACCTCTCCCAAAAATGGTGCGCATTTCTCTAGGCAATTCTAGATTTTTGAATTAAATCATATATTATTTGCATTTGGGCATTTAATTTCTAATAATATTTTAAATGCTCAAATAATCAGAAACTTAAATGTTTGCTGTTGGAAATATTCCTAACAGTGACATTGAGCAGTTTCATGATTTTTGGAAATACCCTAGCATTTTTAATAAAGCCAAACACAATTACAGAAAATAGAAAACAAAATTAACAGAGAGAGAGAACAACACCTGGGCCACTTACCTGGCAACCTACCCGCAGGCCAGCCGTCCCAGTCCACCTGGCGCTGCCACTCGTCCTCCTCCTTGAGCCAGAAGGACACGGGCGTGTGCCTGCAGTGCACACGCACGTGCCCCGCCACCTCCTGCCTACCTGCCCCTCTCCCTGGACGCCTTGGACATTGCCACGTAACACCCCGACCCCTCTCACTGCTCCCCCGTGCTCATTCCCTCCTCTCCCTCGCTCTCTCCCGCGAACAGCTGAGCATTGTCGTCACTGCCGCTCGTCGTTGTCGTAGCCACAACCATTGCCTCGCGTCGTAGACGTGTTCCACCTCTCCATCGTCGATCACCGCTTCGCCAGGCTGAAGAAATCGAGCTCGGACGCCCCGAATCAACCGCCTCGACTCCATCTTCAAGCTTCGGTCGTTCGAGATCGCTGCCGCTCGTACGTCGCTGTCCGACCTTCTCCGAGCCCGCGTCGACGCCCTCTGCAACCACTCTAAGATCCCGCGTCGAAAACCCCTCTCCCCCGAGCTCGTTATGCCCTGTAGCCGTCGCCCCCTTGCCAACCAAATCGCGCCGCCGCCTTAGCTCCTCACCGCCGTGGCCACGTCGAGTGGAGCTCGAAACTGAGCGGGTCACCGCGCTCAGCGCGTTACCACAGGACCGTAGCAACCACCTGTTGCTCCTTTCGTGCCTTGCAACGTCGGAACGGTCGACGTCTGAACTCCGGCCGCCGCGGACGTGCTTGCCGCCATCGTCTCCGGCCACCCCAGCACCTGCCACAACCACCATTGGACGCGCCACCTTGCGGGCGTTCCAACGAGCCCAACCCTGCCTCTTCTCGTCGCCAGAATCGCCGGGACGAGCGACTCCGCCGCGTTTGTGTGCTCGCCGGTGATTAGCCGCCGATGACAACCACTGTTAGGGGCTAATCACCCTGCTAACCAACCCCCCCTGGGCCACTTACGCATGGGCCCCATGCCCTAATTAACCCCAGCTTTATTTCTACTTAGGTTAGTTATAACCCAACGGGACCCACACGTCAGTGTTGACCGTGCTGATGTGACCGTTGACCGGACCCACATGTCCGTGACACCAATGACGCCGGGTCACTGACCAGTGGAACCCGTTGGTTAGGTTTGACCTTGGCCAGCCTCGGTTGACTTGCTGACGTCATGCTTACACAATGCTGACGCGGTTAATCATTTTCTGGATTAAAAATAATCTAGAAAATTCCAGAAATTAGTCAAAACTTCAAAAATTCATAGAAAATAATCTACAACTCCAATGAAAATAATTTATACATGAAATTTTTTAAGAAAAATACAAAGAATCTGTTTATGGCAGTCATGCATGTTTGAACAAATTAAGGTTGTTGTATATGACAATTTGAATAAAGGGCATTTGAAATTTCACATTTGGAGTTTGAATTTGAACCTTTGGTTCAAACCAACTTCATTTAATCTGGTTGCTAGTTGCATTAGCTCAATCAACATCATATTTCTATGTCATGATCATGCATGATATTGTTGCATTGCATTGATTGCGTTCCCTCTTGTTTGCCGGTGTTTGTCCCCTCTCAGTATACGTTGTTCCGGTGATGTGATCGATGACACCGATGAAGAAACTATATTATCTTTAGAAGTGCCAGGCAAGCAAAACCCCCCTGTTCATTCCGATACAATCCCACTCTCTTGCTCCTGCTCTCTTTTACTGCATTAGGACAACAACGCTTCAACTGTTACATGCTGCGGTAGTTGAACCCCTTTCCTCTGCATGACATGTCATTGCCACAGTAAATAGATGAAACCCACTAGCATGAGTAGGAGTTGTTTGAGCCCTGATGTGCCTACTCATTCATGCTTGTTTGTCATGCCTGCTACTGCTTAGAGTTGAGTCAGGTCTGATTCATCAGGGATGAATTGGAATGTGGTGAACATGTCCTACTATTGAGAGCTAAGTGTCTGAACACGATTTGGTAAAGGTAGCGATGAGAGGCCATGTAGGAGTACATAGTGGGTTGTCTCATTGAAACCGTCCTCAGGAACTGAGTTCTGTGTTTGTGATCCATGAACAGCTACTACCACACATTGGGTTCTGGTAACTCGACCCCTCTCGAGTTATTAATCAACATGATCTCTGTCCAGGAGTTGCAACTAGTTTCTGGTGTTTGTAGGTAGTGTTAGTAGTCTACCAAGTGGCACCCGGTACAGGTGGGCTTGGGACAGACTAGGCACCGTGGCATGGTGTACCAAGCATAGATCCATCCGTTGAGGTGGGCTTGGGAACCCTGCACACATCGTTTGGGGCCGTGAGCGACACCCCGGCCGGATCTCCTTGCGGATGGAACCCGAATAGGCGATAAACCTGGACGAGAGACTTGTGTGGTTAGTCAGGTCGTGGCCGACACCCTCACCGAGCTTCCGCTTGAAGGTTGCTGAGTACATGTCGTGTAAATGGCGATAAGTGGTGAGAGTGTGTGTGAAGAAGTACACCCCTGCAGGGTTAACATTATCTATTCGAACAGCCGTGCCCGCGGTAAAGGACTTCTAGGTTGCCTGTACAGTTCATAGTCACGTGAAAGTAGATACTCTAAAATGCGCAAGATAAGCGTGAGTGCTATGGATGGCGTTCTCGTAGGGAGTGGGGAGCGGATCCATAGTGGTGTATTGATATGGTGAATGTGTGGACTCGTGTGCGCCACCTCAAAAGAGTTACTTTCCACCGTAGTTCAGGTTAGCCACTGAGTCAAAGCTGGCTTGTTGCAGTTAAACCCCACCATCCCCTTTGTTGACAATGATGCATATGTAGTTAGCTCTGATGTAAGTCTTGCTGGGTACATTTGTACTCACGTTTGCCTATTTTATGTTTTTGCAGAGAGACTTCAGTCTCACTAGTAGTTCCACGTGGACTTCGATGTTTAACTTGTTACCTCAGCTACGATCTTGTGCCCTCGGTAGGATCTGGTAGATAGACAGGCTTCTGAGCCCCTTTTCATTTGTAGATGTTTGTACTCAGACATGTTAAGCTTCCGCTTGTGCTTTGACTTGTATGCTCTAAATGTTGGGTCATGAGACCCATGTTTGTTATATCTCGCTCCTCGGAGCCTATTGAATAAGATACTTGAGTTGTAGAGTCATGTTGTGATGCCATGTTGTATTTGCACATATCAGGTATATTGTGTGTATTTTGTTGAAATGCTTGGTATGTGTGGGATCTGACTATCTAGTTGTTTATCCTTGGTAGCCTCTCTTACCGGGAAATGTCTCCTAGTGCTTCCACTGAGCCATGGTAGCTTTCTACTGCTCCGGAACACTTAGGCTGGCCGGCATGTGTCCTTCTTCGTTCCTGTGTCTGTCCCTTCGGGGAAATGTCACGCGGTGTCTACCGGAGTCCTGTTAGCCTGCTACACCCCGGATTCTCCGGAGTCCTGTTAGCCCAGCTGCTACAGCCCGGATTCACTCGCTGATGACCGACACGTTCGTTGCTGGGTCATGTATGCTTGTCCCTGTTAGTTAGTGCCACTTTGGGTTTACGACTAGCCATGTGAGCCCGCATTCTTTGTCATATGGATGCTAGCGACACTATCATATACGTGAGCCAAAAGGTGCAAACGGTCCCGGGCCTGGTAAGGCGACACCCGTGGGAATACCGCGCGTGAGGCCGCAAAGTGATATGAGGTGTTACATGCTAGATTGGTGTGGTATAGGATCGGGGTCCTGACATAGAGATAGATAAACGGTAAAGTAAATATTTTTGGTATTTTTGGTTTATAGATCGGAAAGTAAAAGATTGCAAAATAGTAGATCGGAAACTAGTATGATGGAAAATAGAACTTATATGATGGAAAAGAGACCCAGGGGCCATAGGTTTCACTAGTGTCTTCTCTCAAGATAGTAAATATTACGGTGGGTGAACAAATTACTGCCGAGCAGTTGATAAAAGAGCGCATAATTATGACGATATCTAAGGCAATGATCATGAATATAGGCATCATGTCCGTGTCAAGTAGACCGAAATGATTCTGCATCTACTACTATTACTCCACACACCGACTGCCATCCAACATGCATCTAGAGTATTAAGTTCATAAAGAACGGAGTAACGCATTAAGTAAGACGACATGATGTAGAGGAATTAACTCAAGCAATATGATTAAAAACCATCCTTTTATCCTCGATAGCAACAATACAATACGTGCCTTGCTGCCCCTATTGTCACTAGGAAAGGACACTGAAAGATTGAACCCAAAGCTAAGCACTTCTTCCATTGCAAGAAAAACCAATCTAGTAGGCAAAACTAAACTGATAATTTGAAGCGACTTGCAAAGATATCAAATCATGCATATAAGAATTCATAGAAGACTCAAATAATATTCATAGATAATCTGACCATAAATCCACAATTCATCGGATCTCGGAAAATACACCGCAAAAGAATATTACATCGAATAGATCTCCAAGAACATCGAGGAGAACATGGTATTGAGAATCGAAGAGAGAGAAGAAGCCATCTAGCTACTAGCTATGGACCCGTAGGTCTGTTGTAAACTACTCACGCTTCATCGGAAGGGTAATGGTGTTGAGTAGAAGCCCTCCATGATCGAATCCCCCTTCGACAGGACGTCGAAAAAGGTCCCTAGATGGGATCTCACGGGTACAGAAGGTTGCGGCGGTGGAAAAGTGTTTTGTGGCTCCCGTCGGTGTCAAAACCGGCAGATCTCATGTGGGGGGCCCAAGTTGTATGTCTGAGGACCAATGGTAACTATGGACAAAGGACACAGTGTTTACCCAGGTTCGGGCCCTCTTAATGGAGGTAAAACCCTACTCCTGCTTGATTATATTTGATGGTATAGGGGTTACAAGAGTTGATCTACCTCGAGATTGATTCGGCTAGCCCTAGATTAGCTATCCTAGCCATGTTGTGATCCTGCCTCCGATCTACCCTCCGGTTTATATAAACACCGGAGGGGCCTAGGGTTGTACAAACTCAGTTTTACAGAAAGGAATAAGATATCCGAACACCTATACTTGCCATCCACGCATATGGGAGGCCCCAACGGACATGAGAGATAATCTTCTGTCTTGCATCTTGATGGCCCATTAATCCGGCCCACATCAATAGACCGGACGCCCGAGGACCTCCTAGTCCAGGACTCCCATATTAGCCCCTGAACCAGTCTTCAATGATGATATATTCGGCGTTCAGATTGTCTTCAGCATTGCAAGGCGGGTTCCTTGAAGAATACACATCGGCTTTCCTCTATAAAAGAATTGTATCCAGCTTTTCATAATAAACACAACCCTTAGTCGCGAAGGCAGGATATATATATATATATAATAAGAATAGTGTCTTTATTGACAACTTTAATTCTTGATGAAGCGTCAGACTTGGCCCTTCCGCATTTTGAACCATTTTTACACCCCCGTCTCGTGTTTCGAGGGTGAGCCCCTCGGCATGTCTCATCAAAATAGAGATCATGGACGCACTACAGGATTGCGTCATCAATAAAATTTGGGTAATTCAACCGACTGCGGCGCATACCCACATTGGGAACAGGCGAGGTTTTGAGGCTAGTGGGGTGGGCGCTTGGTATTCACGACCTATATAAGCGGATAAAAATTCATCTTTTCTACCCCACGCCTTTTCCTTCCTCAACCTTCCCATCTTCGAGATCCATCGCCCAAGGTTCGATCTTCCCCACCGCCACCGACCTCTCCAGCCATGTCCGGATCCAGCTCTCAAGGCAAGTGGGTGGCCTCCCCCGTGACGGAGAAGGACATCAAGGAGCTCCGGGAGGCCGGGTTGAAAGTGCAACTATCCCTGGGTGGTTTTGGTAATTATTAACAACATATAGCTCATTGAACGAATGCTATTTCAAGATGAATATTTTAGGAAAGTTCAATGATTGGCATGGCATGGATTAGGAATGTGCACCCCTCAAAATGCTAAGGACAAAGGATTGGCTCAAGCTCTAAAGCTCAAGACTCTACATTTTACTTCTAGTGATCCAAGATCACATTGAGTCCATAGGAAAAGCCAATACTATTAAAAGGGGATGAGGTGTTGCTTAATGGTGTGCTTTCTCAAAATGCTTAGTGATATGCTCCAAAGCCCTCAACCACTTTCTCATATCCACATATGTCTCAAACCAAAAGTCAAAGTCGGCCCCACGGATTTGATCTATCCGGCGCCACCGAGTTCATTTGACATAGCCACTGCCAGCAACCCTAGTCACTTTGGTCTCACCGATAGGGATCTCGGTCTCACCGAGATGGGATTGCAAACTCTCTGTTTCCCCTCGTAACGTTTCGGTCTAACCAAGATGAGCGATCGGTCCCACCGAATTCGCAATGCAAACTATCTGTTTCCCCTTCGTAACGTTTCGATCTCACCGAGATGAGCGAATCGGTCCCACCGAGTTTGCCTGACCAACTCTCTGGTTAGCTTATTACCAAATCCGGTCCCACCGAGTTTGTGTAATCGGTCTCATCGAGATTACGTTATGCCCTAAATCTAAAGAAATCGGTCCCACCGAGTTGACATGTCGGTCCCACCGAAATGCCTAACGGTCACATTATGAACTAAATTAGTATGACCGAGTTTTCTGATTCGGTCTCACCGAGTTTGGTAAATTGTGTAATGGCTAGATTTTGTGTGGAGGCTCTATATACCCCTCCACCCTCTCTTCATTCATGAAGAAAGCCATCTAAACATGCCTACACTTCCAGCATTCATTTTCTGAGAGAGAACCACCTACTCATGTGTTGATGCCAAGATATTCCAATCCTACCATATGAATCTTGATCTCTAGCCTTCCCCAAGTTGCTTTCCACTCAAATCATCTTTCCACCAAATCCAATCCTATGAGAGAGAGCTGAGTGTTGGGGAGACTATCATTTGAAGCACAAGAGCAAGGAGTTCATCATCAACACACCATCTATTACCTTTTGAACCAAGGAGTTTGTATGGGCAAGGAGATCGCCTACTTCGTGAAGATCTACCCTAGTGAGGCAAGTCCTTCGTGGGCGATGGCCATGGTGGGATAGACAAGGTTGCTTTATCATGGACCCTTCGTGCGTGGAGCCCTCCGTGGACTCGCGCGTCCGTTACCCTTCGTGGGTTGAAGTCTCCATCAATGTGGATGTACGATAGCACCACCTATCGGAACCACGCCAAAAATCTTTGTGTCTACATCGCCTTTGCTCCCTCCAAACTCCTCCCTTTACCTTCATATGCAATGATTTACATTCCACTGCTATACTCTTAGAATTGCATGTGTAGGTGGATTGCTTGACTTGTGTAAAGTTGCTAAATCTGCCAAGACTTAAAATTGGGAAAAGGCTAGAAGTGGTATCAGAGCTACGGTCTCCATTTGCCTTGATTTCCATAGCTTTTGGTGATCATAGCCTTGGTTTCACAACCTAGGAGAGTATGGCGTATAGCGAGGGAAATTACCACCATAGAGGTCCTTACTTTGATGGTACTAATTTTGCTAGTTGGAAGCATAAGATGAAAATGCATATTCTTGGACATAACCCAGCCGTTTGGGCTATCGTGTGTATTGGCTTGCAAGGTGAATTCATCGATGGGAGAGAACCGAACCGTGAAGCTACCACGGAATAGTTGAAGATGCTGCAATACAACGCTCAAGCTTGTGATACTGTCTTCAACGGATCGTGCCCCGAAGAATTCAACAAAATCAGCCGTGTTGAGAATGCAAAGGAAATTTGGGATACTTTGATTGATATGCACGAAGGTACTGACTCCGTCAAGGAATCCAAATTGGATGTGCTTCAAAGTCAACTTGACAAGTTCAAAATGAAGGATGGTGAAGGTGTCACTGAAATGTACTCTAGGCTTGCTCTCATGACAAATGAGATTGCCGGCTTAGGAAGTGAAGAGATGACCGATAGATTCATCATCAAGAAGATCCTAAGAGCCTTGGATGGAAAATATGATACCGTGTGCACATTGATCCAAATGATGCCCAATTACAAAGATCTCAAGCCAACAGAAGTCATTGGAAGAATTGTTGCTCCTGAGATGTCACTCAAGGATAAAGAAGAGCTTCACAACAAGTCAAGTGGTGCTTACAAAGCCTCATGTGATGCTCCTACATCATCAAGTGAGAAACAAACCTTCAATGAAGAATTGATCCTAATGGTGAAGAACTTCAACAAGTTCTACAAGAGTAGAAGCAAGGAAAGAAGTTCCAAGTCAAGGTCCTACAATGACAAAAGATCTTCGAGTCGTGAACGTAATTCCTACAATTGTGGAAGACCCAGACACTACTCCAATGAGTGTACGACTCCCTACAAAAGAAGAGAAGATTCACCTAAAATAAGAAGTAGTATAGAAGAATCACCACCAAGAGAGAGAAGGAGTAAAGATGATCGTTGTGAACGAAGAACCTCCCGGAGAAGCAAGGACTCGGAAAGGAAGGACAAATCATCAAAGAGCTACACAAAACGAAGACATCAAGCTCACATTGGTGAATGGGTGTCCGGCTTCGATTCCGACCATCACTCTGAAAGAAGTTATCACTTCGACTCCGAATATACTCAAGATGAAGGTGTTGCCGGTCTAGCACTTGTGTCAACCAACTCCTATGACATATTTGACTCACCAAATGAAGGAATTGGAAGATGCTTCATGGCTAAAGGCCCAAAGGTATCACACCCCGAGTATGTTGATTTCAGTAGTGATGAAGATGACTTGCTAGGTGATGATGCTTTACTTGTTGATAACTCTAGTTATGAAAACTATGATGAATTTGCTATTAATCATGCTAATCAAGATAAAACGAATGACAATGATAAGAAGGAGATTGATCGTCTAACTAAAGAGCTAAATACTCTTAAGTTAGCTCATGAAACTACCTTGGAAGATCATCGAGAACTTTTGAAGACTCATGAGAAGTTACGCTTTGAAAAGCTCAACCTACAGCAAGAGCATGAGTTTTTAAAGGCAATCAATGATGATCTTCGCAAGAAAAGTTCTTCTTACATTGCCAAGCGTTTACTCTTGTCTACTTACATGCCACAAGCTAAATCTAGCAACAAAAGTAAGAAAGATTCTTCCTCTAGTAGTAACAATAATCATGCTAAATCCAATATTATTGCTTCTAGTAGTTCTCTTGATTCCACTAATGATTCTCTTAGTCAAGTTACACTTGAGCAAGAAAATAGCTTATTGAAGGGAATTATAGAGAAAGGTGTTTACAAGAGCCTTGCCGGAAGTAAGCAATTTGAGGAAATTATACGCAAGCAAGGAAGGCACTGGAAGAACCAAGGTGTTGGTTTTGAACGAAAGTTCAATGCCAATGGAGTTGAGTGGGAAGAAGATCAATACCCCAAGACGAAGTTTGTTCCTCAACAAGAGCAGTATGATCCTACTTCTTTCCAAGGGACAAAAGCTCAAGATGATCTTCCACCACAAGACCCCAAGCAAAAAGGCAAGGATAAGCTTCAAGAGGAGATTAATGCATTTGTAGAAGCTCCCAAGGCCTTGGTCAAGTGGGTCCCCAAGACTACATGAAGTTATACTTTATCAAGTACGACTACAACCCCAAGGATTCCCATCAAGATGATGTGGATCCCAAAGAAGAAGAACTAGAGAGTTCTTGAGGGTGACTCCGCCAACACACTTCACTCATATCATTTTGGCAAGAACAAGCGCAAACAACTTCCATATCTTGCACTAGTTCAAGGAGTCACAAACCCTCTTGTTGGTAAGACAAGGGACAAGGTAACCTAATGCTTTCATGGACATCATCTTGTGTGTACGTCATTCTATGTCTATGGATATCCTTGTTTGTTCCTTGTGCGACTAACCCATGTAGGTATTGAAAGTGCAACTCACTCCAATGGATTGATCCGAATGATCTACATCAACATTGAGCATCCACATCTTCGACACCTACATGAAGTCATCATCGACAAAACCCAAGGTTAGTTCATCCCTCTTAGGGGGTATATCACATCTAGGGGGAGCTTTACACTAAGAATTGAGCTAAAGCAACTCTAACAGTGTGAACACAACAATGCTTTATATAAAAGTGGTAACCACACTTGTGCTTAAACGATGAGTATGACCTATGATCAAATGTTCTCATTTGACTCCCAAGACAATATACTCATATATAGATGACCTAGTCATCGCAAATTGCTTGATAGATGCTAGAGTGTTTGTGCATGCCTTGCCACATATTTCATTTGCCATTTTATTGTGTGAGCATGTTGGTTGCATATTTTACTCATTCGAGGACATCCACTTGTTACTTTGATTGTTTGGATCTTTCTCTTTTGCCAAGTGGATGGACAAGAATGCCTAAGAACCTTCTCTAGCTATTTATGCTTTTCTCGTCTCAAACTCTATTCATGCTACATCACAAAGTTTGATCAAGTCAGATTCGAACCACTCTGTGTGAGGAGCACTTGGAGTCCCCGATTTGTCATAGACTTAAACTTCCAAAACCTCTTTGTGCATTTCGGTATGACCGAGTTATCCATTTTGGTCACATCGAGTTCACTAAAATTGATCTAGGTTTTCATCTCGGTGCAACCGATTTGAACATCTCGGTCACACTGCGTTGCAGCAACCGCTTGCTATTCCATATCTCAGTGCCACCGAGTTGTTCCACTCGGTGATATTTTGGAAATTTCTTCAAAAGCCCTCAGCCCATGCGTATCCTGGTCTGCCTCTTCGGGTCCCTGGATCGTCTCCTCGCCGTTATTTCTGTCGCTGTCAACGGGAATCTTGTCCGCCATTGCCGCCGTAGCGAACTCCTGCCGAACTAGGGTACGAGTTTGACCCCTTGTGCTCTCTTTTTACCTCCGATTCTAAGCACGAGGACAATGCCATGATCTTTGCCAGATATGAAATCAATCTATCTAGAGAAAACTTCCTTTAGGTTAAGTTTGATTCGAAAATTTAGGGTTAGGTCTCCGCTGAACTCATCTCGGACCGATGAAATCATAGAAATCAGTCTCACCGATTTGGCTTAGGACATTGCACATGCGCTTTTTGGTCTGACCGAAATCTACAAATCGGTGTGACCGAGATCAATTCTCTGTGAAACCCTAGCAATCTCGGTGCCACCGAACTGTGACTCGGTCTGACCGAGTTCACTCGTTTAGGTTCCAAATCTTGCTTCGGTATCACCGGGTTTATCAATTTGATAGCTCTAAAATCATTTCATTAGAGAACTAAAACTAAGTCTTTGACTCATTTGTTTTTCAAAAATCTCTACACTTGGTGATACTCATCTACTCTACCTCATCTATATCTATTCACAGGGTTTACTGTCAGTTTGCCTGCCAAGATGTCTAACCAGAGTGATAGCAAGAAAAGATTTGAAGAGCAAGTGCAAATGAGTGAGGGCACTAGTCCCTCAAGCAACTATGATGAGGGCAACAGAAGCACACCACGTAACTTGCCCAAGGTAGCCACTAGAACAAGGAAGAAGAGAACCTCAGACTCTAAGGATGAGGACTATGTGGCTATTGAGGATGAGGCCACCTCAAAGAAGAAAGTGCTAAAGAAAGAGTATGGCACCGCTGCTACAACAAAGCCTGGTATGAGCAAGAAGGCACCAGCAAGGAGAGTCCCAACATCCAAGCCAAGGAAAGTTCCAACAGGAGAAACCATGAAATTCACAATAGAATCAGATGATGGTGAGGCAGTTGGAGATGGCCAGAAGAAGAAGAGGGAAAGAACCACAACTGCAAAAGTTCTTGGAAAGTCAACTATGGTAAGAGATTCAGAAGAAGAGGAAGAGGAAGAGGATGCTGCACCAGCACCCAAGTCACAAAAGCTTATGGGAGATGCAATCAAGTCAGGGGCTGCTTCTAAGCCCAAACCTGCTGCTCAAATCACCAAGTCTGCACCCAAGAGAAGCACCAAAAACATCCCAGCCGAAGATAAGAACAAGGCCCTAGTGCCTGAGATGGGTAAAGAAGATGCTGAAGCCCAAGTTCTTAGAAATCTTAAACCAAAGATTCCAGACCACAATGACACTCATCCAGTGGCGGAGGACATGAACATCAGAAAGGATGCAGGATTGAGAAGGGCTTGGCCACCCTGACTCAGAATCAGGAGAGCTTGGAGAGGATCATTGAACAAAATTCTATGATCTTGATCTGAAAGTAACTGAGATGCAAATAGCAGTTGAGCAGCTCCAGGAGGAAGCAGAGGAGAAGAAAGGGAAGGAAACTACAGAAGCTTTTCAGCGAGTGACAAGAGGTCAGAGGTCAGCGGCAGTGCCAGTACCAGATACTAGAGCTACTACATCAGCACCAGCAGCTACAGCTTCAGTGCCACCTCCAGCAGCCACTCCACCAGCTCCAGCTACATCGACAGAAGCTTTCGTCCTTGGAGTCATATCTACACCACCTCACGAAGACCAAGCCTGAGAGATGCATAGCAGTATGCATATTTGAACTTTTTGGTAACTTGTTGCCAAAGGGGGAGAAATATGTATAGATCATAGGCTCGAGAGAGAGTGTTGCTTTTTGTATCTCTTGCACTTTATTTGGTTGAACTTTATTGTGTCCTTGTTTGATACCTTATGTCCTTGTGTGAGATACTTGTATGATCATGTGTTTGATCATATGCTACTTTAATGTTTGCTTGGATAATATTATCTATTATATCCATATATGATCATTCACTTTGCTTGGTGATGAGTGCATACTTTTAATTGCTATCATTCTGAGCGCTCCACCAAGATGTATGTGACATGGAAGAGTCACCCATGATACTAATCGATTGTGCATTTGCATTCAAAAGCAAATCTTAAATAATGCACAAATTTAGGGGGAGCTCTTGCTTATCACATACTTCTCAAATTGACAGTTGGGGATATAACTACTGAGCCCAGGAGGGGCCGGGTTATGCTCATCCGTATTGAAGCCCATGAATACAAGGAGTATGCCACTTTACTATTGAAGCTTAGAGGCCTGGAGCCCAAGGGCGGATTAAGGCCCATAGGCATAAACCGCCATGAGTTATGTAAATTGATTGTAAGTTAGGGAAAGGTAGAAACCGAGCCCGACACGTGTATGAGCCGGCCTCGGTATTTTGTAAACCACCGGGCGTCTACCTGTGTATATAAAGGGACGACCCGACGGCGGTTCAAGGACAAGAAACAACAACTCGAGAGATAGGTAAAGCAGATTCGCTCCCTGCTCATCGAGACCCCATAAATTCCACCACAACTGGATCGTAGGCTTTTACCTTCACCGCAAGGGGCCGAACCAGTATAAACTCCCTGTGTCCTTTGTCCGGTTTAACCCCTTTAAGCTAATCTCGTTGCGATGGCTAAGTCCTCTCAATAGGACATCTAATGTGTTAATTCCACGACAGTTGGCGCCCACCATGGGGCTATCGCATGATGGTTTCGAGTTCTTGAAGGGTGACTTTGAAGGACTCAAGGGATACGCAGTTGGCCGGATGACCAAGAGTCGTCGCGGCAAGCTCTACATCGACGACGCAGGCCGGGGCCCCGAGGCCGGCTCAATTGAGTACGGGTACCGGGTCCTCTTTGGCGGAATTCACGTCTTCATCGGCAAGATCAGCGAACCGGGACCTGAGCCGGACATCTGCACCGACCTTGTCAAGACGGATCAGCATGCGAGCCCTGCCCGGGTTCAGCCTACCATGAAGCGTGCGTTCGTGGGATTCATCCATGGTGCGGAATCTGAACCGGTGTCCAGTGGTGAGATGGTCATTTACTCAGATGGCGAATCATCCACCGGCGAGACCGAGTCACTGTACCAGCTACAAGATGGCCAGTTCAGGGGCTGTTCCAATGGCGACAGTATTTCGGACCCCCTTGAACCGCCAAACCGGGTTGCGATCTTCATGGCCGGTACACAGCCCATATTGCAATCTTCAACTGCAGCAGCGATGACTTCCAGACTGGCAGCAAGGGTAGGAGGCCCCGTGCGCCGGCTGGCCCAAGTTCTGTCCAGTTTATTGTATGCCTGGACGACATTGTTGACCACAGCGGTTACCCCGGAGACTCAGGATCGGCATAATGCGGAGGTCACAAAAATGTGGGATCAGATAACTCAGGCCAAGGAGGACTTGGCGGCTGAGGAAACCAGGATGGCTGATGAACGAGCCAGTTTAGATGCATAGTCACAGCGGATTCAGGCGGAGAATTACCGGCTCATGCTGGATTAGAACGCTTCGAATGAGGTGTTGAGGAGGAGGCACCGGTCTCGTCTGCTGCCGGTTTATGAAGCAATGAATCTCTTCAACACGCCAGGAGCAGGGCCCAATAATCCGGCAGCGGTAAACCGGACTGAAGCACCTGGGACAGGAGCGCCGGATTAGCCACGGGTGACGGACCCTCCTCTACGAACAGATAACCCGCTGCAATACATGCCGACCCCGCCGGGTCACTTCTCCACCCCTTTGGATAATATGATTGCTGCGGTGTCTCGATTGGCAGCTATTCCAATGGAGGGCGAGTCTCCAGCGGCGGTCGAGACGCGGCGGGCCAGGGATCTCCTTCAAACCACTATGGAAAAGCAGCAGGTCTATTCATATAGCCGAAACAGAATCCATTCAACCCCTCGACCGAGCAAGAGTTACAGCAGGCACATTGATGAACCGGGTGTGTCAAGCAGTGCGCAGAACCGTGATGCCCCTCGAGGGCCTAATCCGGCGCGCGGTGGTGTGAATGCTCAGGATGTGGTGGATAATGGTAGAGCGCGTCGGGAGGCCGAGTTAGCAGCGCAGTACGCGAATCATGAACCCACTCCGGTTCGACCGACGACGTCCGTAGAATGAGGACTGACTTTCAGCTCTTGGGGGGTGTCGTGTCTCACCCCGACTCTACGTAATGTGCGGTTACCCAAGGATTTCAAGGGCCCGCGTAAGGTGCCTAATTACACCGCCGATTTACCCCCTGAGTCATGGGTTGAGAGTTATGAGATGGCGATGGAGATGCTGGATGTGGATGAAGCGGCGTGTGCGAAGTACTTCACCATGATGTTAGACGGAACGGCTCGCACTTGGTTAAAAAGTCTGCCTGTTAATTCTGTCGGTTCATGGGAAGAGTTGAAGGCCCGGTTTATAGCAAACTTCAAAGACACATGCAAGCAGCCCATGTCAATCGTGGATCTGGCCGCTTGTGTCCAAGGAGAAGGCGAATCAACAACTCATTGGGTGCACCGGATTTCAGAAATCTTGCATTCGTCGGACCACATCAATGCTGATTCGGCAATCATAACATTGGAGGGTAATTGCCGGTTTAAGCCGCTGAAGTTGAAGTTGGGACGGCTCAAGCGTCACTGCAATGACATGGGAACACTTATGACAGCTTTGGTTAAGTATGCCGATTCTGATAGTACCAAGGATCCCGAGTCTGACGATGAGAAGCCGGGGAAGGGAAAGAATAATGTCAGTGCAAAAGGACAGCAGCATAACCAGGCGAGCCATGGGAATAACAGTAAGTGCAAAGCGGACAATAATTCCGATTTTGTGGCTAACACCAACGTACAGGGTAATTATCAGCGCCGTAAGGGTAAACCGCCCCCACGGGGCGGAGGATCAGGTATGAATCTGGAGCGCCTATTGAACCGGCCCTGCCCAAAGCACGGGACACAAGAGAAGCCAGCTACGCACCTATGGAAGGATTGCTTTATTATGCAAACTCAGATCTCTTACGGTATGATCATGGACCATCTGGTGGTTCAGGACCCAGGTTTCACGGGCCGGGTTATGGTGGAGGTAACTCTGGTTCAGGTTTTCAGGGTAACCAAGGTGGACAGGGCAATCAAGGCAATCAGGGCAACCAAGGAGGTTATAATCAACAGGGGAATCAACAACAACAGCAATCGGGTTATCAGAGTAACCCGAAGCAGTTAAATGGTGGACAGTATCATGTCTTCACTACTAGTCTGTGCAAGCGTGAACAGAAGCTTCATAAGAGGGCAGTGAACTCTGTTGAACCGGCAGTGCCCCGTTATTTGCATTGGTCTGAACAAGCTATTGTGTGGAGTCGAGAAGATCATCCGCCCCGGGTTGATAATCCAGGTCATCTGGCATTGGTAGTCGCACCGCAGGTTGGGGGTTATAAGTTCACCAAGGTACTCATGGATGAAGGGAGCAGTATCAACATCTTGTATTACGAAACCTTTCGGCGTACGGGGTTAACGGATAAGAATCTTAAGCCGTCGAACACCATTTTTCACGGTGTGGTGCCTGGTGAATCGGCCTACCCGGTCGGTAAGATAGCTCTGGAGGTGGTTTTTGGAGATGATCATGATTCAAGGTCAGAGACATTGACCTTTGAAGTGGTAAAAATCAGAAGTCCGTACCATGCCCTGTTTGGACGGCCGGTCTATGCTAAGTTCATGGCAAGGCCGTGTTATGTTTATCTGCAGCTCAAGATGCCGAGTCATAAGGGGACCATCATGGTTCATGGCAGCCGCAAGATTCCTTTGGAGTGCGAGGAAGGTGACGCGGCTTATGCTGAGTCAGTTTGTGCAACAGAGGAGTTAAAATTCTATAAAGACAATGTTGATCCGGCGGATATGACTTCTCTGAAGAAACCCACTACAGAGCATAATCCGGCTTTGAAGTTTAAATCGGCTGATGAGACTAAGTTGGTTGATTTTGTTCCTGGCGATTCATCGAAGCAGTTTAGCATCAGCGTTAACTTGGATCCGAAATAGGAAAGCACGCTCATCGAGTTCATCCGTGAGAACCGGGACATCTTTGCATGGAAACCTTCTGACATGCCAGGTGTACCAAGGGAATTCGCTAAGCACACTCTTAATATTGATCCCAAGTTTAAATAGGTCAAGCAGTTTTTTCGCTGCTTTAATAAAGAGAGACGCAAGGCCATTGGTGAGGAGGTATCCCGGTTCTTAGCAGCAGGGTTTATCATGGAGGTCTTTCACCCTGAGTGGTTGGCTAACCCGGTGCTGGTACTCAAGAAGAATGGCACTTGGCGTATGTGTGTGGACTACACAGATTTGAACAAGGCTTGCCCAGCTGATCCCTTTGCCCTCCCCCGTATTGATCAGTTTATTGATGCTACGGCGGGTTGTGAGCGGTTGAGCTATCTGGATGCTTATTTGGGTTATCATCAGATCAAAATGGCGGTTAAGGACCAGGAGAAGACGGCTTTTATAACTCCCTTTGGAGCCTTCTGCTATGTATCTATGCCTTTTGGACTCAAGAGTGCCCAGGCAACTTATCAGCGGTGTGTGCAGAATTGCCTTCAGAATCAGACTGGGCGCAATGTTCATGCTTATGTGGACGATATCGTGGTGAAGTCCAGGAAAGCAAAAACACTCATAGCTGATTTGCAGGAAACTTTTGACAATCTGAGGGTTTATAAGATGACGCTTAATCCGGCTAAGTGCGTTTTTGGTGTGCCGGCAGGCAAGCTCCTAGATTTTTTGGTGTCTAACAGGGGCATTGAAGCTAATCCAGAAAAGATCAAGGCTATTACATCCCTGGCTAAACCGGCATGTATCAATGATGTTCAACGGCTGGCAGGTCGTATTGCAACGCTAAGCCGGTTTATCAGCCGGTTGGGGGAGAAGGCGATCCCTCTATATCAGATGATGACGAAAACAGACAATTTTGTCTGGAGTGATGCTGCTAATGCGGCGTTTGAGGACCTGAAGAAGCAGTTGGCTGAACCGCCTGTCCTTGCTGCCCCCATTGATAAGGAACCATTGCTGTTATACGTGGCTGCTAACGCCCGAGCTGTCAGTGTGGCTATTGTGGTGGAGCGCAAATAAGCTGGTAAGGAGTAACCGGTTCAACGGCCGGTTTATTATATCAGTGAGGTGCTTATCGAGTCCAAACAGAGATATCTGCATTGGCAGAAGCTAGCGTATGGAGTGTTTATGGCGAGCTGGAAGCTTAAGCAATATTTTCAGGGCCATCCCATTACTGTGGTCAGTTCCGCTCCATTGGGAGATATCATTCAGAATAGGGAGGCGACTGGCCGGGTTGCTAAGTGGGCTATTGAGCTTGGGCCTCACGGGTTAAAATATATGCCTCACACTGCTATCAAGTCCCAAGCGCTCGTGGATTTCATCAATGACTGGACAGAGTTGCAGGCACCGTAGGATAAACCGGATAATACATACTGGACTATTCACTTCGATGGATCCAGACAATTGGAGGGCTCGGGGGCTGGAGTGGTTCTTACTTCTCCTCGAGGTGAAAAATTTTGTTATGTTCTCCGCTTAATGTTTCCCTGTACTAACAATGCAGCTGAGTATGAGGCCTTGCTCCACGGTCTTCATATGGCTAAGGAGATGAACTTAATCCGGGTACGTTGCTTTGGCGACTCCGATTTAGTGGCTCAGCAGGTATCTGGTACGTGGGACTCCAAGGATCCACTTATGGCGGCTTATCAGCGTGAGGTGGATATCATTGCCGGTCACTTCAAGGGTTACCAGGTCGAGCACATTGATCGGTGTAAGAATGAAGCGGTGGACGCTCTAAGCCAGCTCGGATCCCAGCGTAAACCGGTGCCGCCTAATGTTTTTCTTTATGTTCTGCATAATCCGTCGGTCAAGATACCAACGAAGGAGGATCTGGCTATTCCTGACCCGGAAGCTCAATTGGTGGCGGTTTTTCATGCTATCCCTGATTGGACAGTGCCGTACCTGGCGTATATGACCCGGGGCGAATTACCGGAGGACGAATTTTTGGCCAGACAAATAATCCGGCGGTCCAAGTCCATGACTATTGTCAATGGTGAGTTACATCATTGCAGTATCTCAGGGGCGTTTCAGCGTTGTGTTTCTCCTGAAGAAGGCTGTGAGATCTTGCGAGAAATCCACGAAGGAGATTGTGGTCATCATGCCGGTTCAAAATCCTTGGTGGCTAAGGCTTTCCGGCATGGTTTTTATGGTTAACAGCTCATGCTGATGCGGAGGATCTGGTCAGAAAATATGATGGATGTCAGAAGTTTTCACGCGGAGCTCATGTTCCGGCTCAGGAATTGAGGATGATTCCAATCACCTGGCCGTTTGCAACTTGGGGGCTGGATATGGTTGGGCCTTTTAAGAGGTCCAAGGATAAGAAAACCCACCTTCTGGTGGCGGTTGATAAATTCACCAAGTGGGTAGAGGCAGAGCCAGTGAGCAAGTGTGATGCGGCCACGACGGTTCAATTCATGAAAAAGGTGATCTTCTGCTTTGGCTTTCCACACAGTATTATAACAGATAATGGCACGAATCTCTCAAAGGGTGCTATGGAGGAGTTCTGTCAGCATGAGCACACCCGGCTTGATGTGTCGTCAATGGCCCACCCCCAGTCTAATGGTCAAGCGGAGAGAGCTAATCAAGAAATCCTAAAGGGTATCAAGCCCCAGCTTATGGTCCCTTTACAGCGGACGCCGGGTTGTTGGGTGGAAGAGTTGCCTTTCATTTTATGGAGCATTAACACCACCCCCAAATAGATCTACGAGTTACACACCTTTCTTCATGGTTTATGGAGCAGAAGCAGTTCTCCTAAGTGATATTCGCCATGACTCGCCCTGAGTGGCAGCTTATGTCGAAGCGGACAATGAAAGAGCACGCCAAGATGCATTGGACCTGTTAGATGAAAAACAGGATATTGCGGCAGCTCGTTCGGCGATTCATCAGCAAGACCTGTGGCGTTATCACAGCCGCCGGGTTAAAACCAGGGCTTTTCAAGAAGGCGACTTAGTGCTCCGGCTCATCCAAGATCAGACTGACATGCACAAGTTGTCCCCACCTTGGTAAGGGCCCTTTGTGGTCAGCAAGAATCTGAACAATGGGTCATACTACCTTATCGATGTTCGAGAGCACAAAAACTCATGCAAATCGGAAGAAGAGACCCGCCGGCCGTGGAATATAGCTCATCTTCGGCCTTACTACACCTGACCCACAGACTCCTATTATGTATATATTTTTGACAATGTACATATTATGATCAATAAATAAACCGACATCCTTGCTAAAGCGGGGCCTCTGCCGTTTCGTCTTATGTCTTCTTGGCTACATGGGGGCTTCTGCTTATAAAGCAGAGTTCTAATTACCCATAAACCGGCTTATAAAGCCATATAAAAAAGCTTGGGAGCTTCACACCCAAGGGACCAAAGAGAGTCTGTTGCCACGCACAACTCAAACATAGGTACCCACTGAGCACAGCTCACAATGTTACTTGGGGGCTCTTTGTGCACAACAACAAAGAGTTTTAAAGGACCCTTGTAATAGGCTATCAAGCCAGGCTTGGAAGCCAGGTGTATTCACCTAAAACCCCGGCTTAACCTGCCTTCATCAAGTAAGCCACTCCGTCCAGGTAATCCTGGTATGACCCGCCGAACGTTTGACAAGTCAATCTTATACAGACCCTGAACTTGTCAAAGTTAAAATGATGATTGGTTAATGTGAGGCCCATCTTAAAAGGCTTTGTGAAATGGTTTAACTCAGTGGCCTGGCAGCCCATGAAAAGCCTTGAATTTGGGCCTGGCAGCCCTTGAAAAGCCTCGACTACAAAATTTTTCATTTGCTTTTATTTGTCAAAGTTTTTTCTCCTTTGATAAGGTTTTGAGGTAAACCAGCGTCTATTGACCTGGCCTGATTAAAAGTCATGAATATAAACCGGTGTTTGTTAGCCCAGCGTGGCTTTCAACTATCAGTTGTTAGTACACAACTGATTATAAACTAGTGTTTGTTAACCCGGTCTGGCATTGACTATAAGTCGCCAGGAGGATCATCTGGTGTTTATCATAACCCGACATGGCTTATTATAAACCAGCACAGCATGGTGGGAGTTATCAACACTCAAGATCTGGGTTATCACCCTTACTACAAAAAGTTGGTAAACCAACGATGTGATTCAATATCACAGGTATGATATATTTCATATTTCATTTTGTTATAGCCTTGGTTATAAACTCTGGCTTTATATTGGGTATCATAACCCGTCTGGCAGTAAACCGCCATGGCAATTTTAAGTTTATCACATGCAGGAAACAGGATTGCATAAAACTGTTAAGATCATAAGCAGACATTGCATATCATGACAGATTGACAGTATCAGGCAAAGTGGCTATGCATGATGGCATAACAGACCAAGTGCGTTATCCTATTACAAGGCGTTTTAATTGCCCAAAAGGATAATTGTTTCTCATAAAGAGGACAGTGCGCAGACGATAAACCGGCTTCCGGATTATGATTCTTCTTCAGCTTGATGTGAAGGTTGCGGATCATCCTGCGCCGATTCAACCTCCGCCTCCCCACCCAGTGGATGGAAGTCAAGGGTTGCCCAGTCAATTCCAGACAAAGCTCGGAAGACAACTTCATCGCTTATAAGATCTGACGGTTCAACATCAGGGGCATAAGTATGCTTACGGATTGGCGGGATTAGATTTTGTGCTTCATAAACCAACGCGCCAATCCGTCTGTTCTCTGCATCATAGATGGACCGGTGGAAAGACAAATCAGTCTCTTCGGCCAGTTTACTTGCAAGCGGGCGCATCTCCTTTGTCAAAGCTCTAAGGGCATCATTGTCAAATTCTGACCCATCTTCTTTTTGGCTAGGATAGCCATTTCCAATATCTTCCGGATCAAGATCAGCTATCCAAGCCTTAGCCCGAGTCAGTGCAGACAAAGCGCCAGCCCTTGCAGCGGATCTCTTCACTTCCTCTAGCTGGGCAGGTGTCATGGATAGTTTGGCCAATGTATCCTTGATTAAAGTTGGCGGCAGTTTATTGTACGAAGCAGTGCAGATGACCCGTTGAGCACCGGTATATAATTGCTCTATCAAGGTATAGGCAACCTTCAGTTTCTTGCGCATATCTGAACCGAGATGGGCAACACGACTACCTACAATAGTTACAATATTATTAAACCGGAGGTTTCAAGGATGATTAAGTACGGTTCATGACAAGGCTTCTTACCAAAGATGGCAGAAGTCACAGCGTTGATTTGCCGCTTTAAGCCAGTCAGCTCTTCCGCCACCAGTTTAAGTGTCGTTTCAGCATCCTCCGCCCGCTTTAGCAAAGTGGTTTTTTCAGCCTCCCAATCTACTCGCTCGCCTTTGAAGCCATCCTTCAATTTCTCCACGGCTGTTAAAGCGCCCTTCAGCTCTTCTTTGGCTTTTGAAGTTTCGGTTTGCTGGGACTTGATATTTTCTTGGAGATCGGTAATTTGAGAATCTTTGTTGGTCAAGTCAGCCTACAAAAGACAGACAATAAGTTGGTAATACTTTGTTCAAAGTCCCAAGCACATAACAAGTTATACACTTGGCACTTGGGGGCTAATGCAGTTTGTTTTTTCTCAAATGATATTTTTAGTCCCAAGCATACAACACGTTATATACTAGGCACTTGGGGGCTAATGCATATCAGATCAATTCAAGGTTATCAAGTTTTACTGCATGAACCGGATCATGTTAAAGATTGAAAGGAATGCTGATGTATAAACCGGACTATCCTAAAAGTATAAACCAGTCTATAGGGGCTACACAAGCAAAATTCAATCTTCTCCTATTACAAATCCCGGTTCACATTCATATTGATGAACCGGCCCTTGGGGGCTACTAGAGTTGATAATTGAAGCAGGATATAAGGAAAAAGAAGTTATTCAAAGGAACAAATATTTACCTCATATCGCTCTTTCATCAGGTTTACTAAACTGGCTTCATAATCACGGCTGGTATACAGACGATTTAGATATCCAGAGTGGATGTCCTGAGCAGAGAGGTGGGCATAGCTTGACAAATCTGTTTTCCATTTGCCCTTGTCCACAGCAGAAAATTCTTCTTTTGCACTATGCTTTGATAAAGCGACAGGATTGCCAGGAGCAGTATGGCCAAAGCCAGTAATCACAACATCATCTGTCGTGCCTTCAATAGTCTTATCCGGGCTTGGCGGTTTAGCAGATGCTTTTACTGGGCTTGGTGGATTGGCGGCTGGGCTTGGCGGATCAGCAGGCTGGCTTGTTGGATTTATTTCCGGTGGATCAACAAAAGTATCCTGACCCTGAGGCACTGGGTCATCCAGAGCAATGTCAGCATTTTGATCAAAAGCCTCTGAGGTCCTCTCTGATTGAGTGGCTGGATTATCATCCCTTGGTGTAGTCAGTTTGGCTTTTTTGCTAAGTCTGGCTTTGGCACTAAAAAGAACAAGTGCAGAAGGTTAGTACAATAAACCGGTGCAAGGCATAAAAACTAAGTCTATTATGCCTACCCATGAACGGTCTTGAGTGGAGGCATCTGTGTAGTTGATGAATCACCAGAGGATGAATGGGAGGTTCCCTGATAATTCGAATCAGACAGATTAAGAGGATATTGGAAGTAACCCGCCTTGGGATAAAGTGTACTAAAAGAACAAGCGACCTCTTGTCGACGTTTGCAAACCGAAGAATATGGTAAACCGGAGGATGTAACTTGTTGACCGCTATGCCGAGTGGTGCGGCGAGTTTCATGCTGCTGTGTCTTCAGAGAAAAGTGCGGATCCAAATAAGCAAGGGGGTGTGAACGTTTTACTTTCCAGACTGCTCGACGAAGTTTTGGTACTGGCACATGATTTGAGTCGGAGGATAGAACAATTACCTCTACATCACCAGCGTGGCTAGCTTCCGCATCATCCTGATAACAATCACTGTCAATGAGGTGTATGAAAAAAGAACCAAGAGAATCAAGTTCTACCTCTGACTCCGGATCATCAAGCTCTTCATCATTGGGCAGATCAGCAGCCTCGGTGGTTTTCTTCTTTGCTGGTCTCTTGGTAACGCTGGTCTTAATGCGGGGTGCCCTTGCCGGTTTATCCTGCGATTTCCTTTTCCAGAACGGATCATCACCCTGCGCAGATGGATAACAAGTTATAAAGAAATAATTAAGGAGAAATGGATTAAAGCAAGAATAAGATAACTCTTACAGCTGGCGATTTGTTAGATGCATAGAAGGGACTAAGCCCTACTCTGCTACAGGTAGCCACCGATTCATCAAGCATTTTCTTGACGGCTTCGGTGACTTCATCATCTGTGAGCTAGATGTCAACATGACGTTGAGGGTCTTTTAGATCCCCTGTATATTCACACATTAAACCGGGGCGCCGGCTTAAAGGTAAAATACTCCAAGACACCCAGTAGCGGACGAAATCAATGCCTGTCAGGCCATTGGAAAAAAATGCCCTAAGTTTTGCTAGTTGAGGGGCATATTTTGATCTTTCCTTGGCAGTGAGTTGCTGAGGAACCGAATGAGTTTTGGTAAGCCTGTATGCACGATAACCCGGCAGAGGATTTTCGTTGTGTGGAGCTATATTGCAGCAGTAAAACCAAGTCTGATTCCAGTCCTTGGGTTGGCTATGATGTTTGGCGTGAGGGAAGTCGACATCATTTCTCTTCTGGATTGAAACGCCCCCGAGTTCAGTGTTGGGCCCATCCGTAAATTCAGTACATCGGTTTAAGTAAAAGAAGTCCCGGAATAGTTCCATAGTGGGTTCCTCTTGCAGATAGACTTCACAAAATACTTGAAAATCGCATATATTGGACATAGAGTTCGGTCCAATATCTTGAGGGTGGATCTAGAAGCTGGCAAGAACATCACGAGAGAACTTTGACCCGGGAGGACTGAACCCTCGATTCAGATGATCAATAAAAACAATCACTTCTCCATTCTGAGGCTCAGGAGGATTTTCTAAACCGGGGACTCTCCAATGAATAGTTTCCTTGCTCGCTAAAGCACCAGTCACAACATACTGAGTTAGTTGCTCTTCAGTGTCCCGAGAAGGGACCCAATTGCAAGCATAAAACGATTTGGCCATTTGAACAGGAAGCTGGAAAAGAGGGTCAAGGCCGGTTTAAGGTTTTGATTGATGCATATAATCCGATTTAAAGATAGGAAAAACAAATTGAAACATATGCGCATGATAAGCCGGAGTTTTATATCGAGGATGAGTTGGCGGTTTAAGAGAAGGGTAATGGTGCCTGGCAGGTTATCATCTTGTAAAAAGTTAAACCGCCTACACTGGTGCGGAAGTTACAGATCTAAAAAATCTCTAAGTATTGCAAAAACAGGTTTTGCAAGTTGTGGCTATAGTTTTGGATCTACCGCAGTCTTAAAAAGAAGGAAAAATTCAAAACCCTAAGCGGTATCAACGAAATAGCTAAAGGCCAGATGGGATCTGTTCACTGATAACAGGGATGTTATGATGAAGAAAAATGAGATCTAGTTATGGCCGCACAGAAACAAAGGTCATATTCTTATTAAAAGATCCGTGTGACAGCAAAGGGTATGGATGAGTACCGAAGAACACCGAAGAACAATGAAACCCTAATGGTGGATCTGAGGAGAAGAGGAAGAAAGCTTACAGAGGTTGCAGGAGAGGCGGAGAGGCGTCCCGTTTCTCTGGTCAGATCAGATTGATGCAGCGGCCGTTGGTGGTGCAGGAGCGAAGGTCGACGCCGGCGGCTGTGCTCGAGCTCTGAGGCAACGTGAGGAAGACGATGAGGCAAAGGGGCACGAAGGGGAAAGGAAAGAATGACCCTTGGCCCTATTTATAAAGCGAAGGGATAAGTGATAGGCGCGGGAATCGAGGAACCCAAAAAATGGATATCCGACACAACTGTCACCTTGATTTTCGGAGGGTTATTAGTAAGAAAAAAGCATTTACAGGTTTTTATATGGAGATGATGTCATGAAGGTTCACTACAATCTTAAAAGATGATGTCGCGACGGTTTACCAAGTGCATATGGAAATGATGTCATGGCGGTTTGCAAGATTCTTTGAAGATCAAGGAGTTTTTCTAAGGATTGAAGATTGACATGAGCAGGTTCAAATCAATCTGGAACCTAATGTTGGGGATATAACTACTGAGCATAAACCGCCCAGAAGGGGCCGGGTTATACTCATCCGTATTGAAGCCCATGAAGACAAGGAGTATGGCACTTTACTATTGAAGCTTAGAGGCCTGGAGCCCAAGGGCGGATTAAGGCCCTTAGATATAAACCGCCATGAGTTATGTAACTTGAATTGTAAGTTAGGTAAAGGTAGAAACCGAGCCGGACACGTGTATGAGCCGGCCTCGGTATTTTGTAAACCGCCGGGCGTTAACCTGTGTATATAAAGGGACGCCCCGGCGGCGGTTCAGGGACAAGAAATAACAACTCGAGAGATAGGTAAAGCGGATTTGCTCCCTGCTCATCAAGACCCCATCAATTCCACCACAACTGGATCGTAGGCTTTTACCTTCACCGCAAGGGGCCGAACCAGTATAAACTCCCTGTGTCCTTTGTCCGGTTTAACCCCTTTAAGCTAATCTCGTTGCGATGGCTCCATGACTAAGTCCTGTCAATAGGACATCTGACGTGTTAATTCCAGGATAGCGACGATGTATTTCAATCTTATTATCATTTGTCGAAGCTATTATATATGTTGTCATCAATTACTAAAAAGGGGGAGATTGAAAGTGCAACTATCCCTGGGTGGTTTTGATAATTATTAACAACATATAGCTCATTGAACTAATGCTATTTCAAGATGAATATTTCAGGAAAGTTCAATGATTGGCATGGCATGGATTAGGAATGTGTACCCCTCAAAATTCTAAGGACAAATGATTGGCTTAAGCTCTAAAGCTCAAGACTCTACATTTTACTTTTAGTGATCCAAGATCACATTGAGTCCATAGGAAAAGCCAATACTATTAAAAGGGGATGAGGTGTTGCTTAATGGCTTGCTTGCTCAAAACGCTTAGTGATATGCTCCAAAGCCCTCAACCAGTTTCTCATATCCACATATGTCTCAAATCAAAAGTCAAACTCGGCCCCACCAATTTGATCTATCCGGTGCCACCGAGTTCATTTGACACAGCCACTGCCAGAAACCCTAGTCACTTTGGTCTCACTGATTGGGATCTCGGTCTCACCGAGATGGGATTGCAAACTCTCTGTTTCCCCTCATAACGTTTCGGTCTAACCGAGATGAGCGATCGGTCCCACCAAGTTCGCAATGCAAACTCTCTGTTTCCCCTTCGTAATGTTTCGGTCTCACCGAGATGAGCGAATTGGTCCCACCGAGTTTGCTTGACCAACTCTCTGGTTAGCTTATTACCAAAGTCGGTCTCACCGAGATTAAGTTATGACCTAACCGTAAAGAAATTGGTCCCACAGAGTTGACATGTTGGTCCCATATGAATCTTGATCTCTGGCCTTCCCCAAGTTGCTTTCCACTCAAATCATCTTTCCACCAAATGCAATCCTATGAGAGAGAGTTGAGTGTTGGGGAGACTATCATTTGAAGCACAAGAGCAAGGAGTTCATCATCAACACACCATCTATTACCTTTTGGAGAGTGGTGTCTCCTAGATTGGTTAGGTGTCACCTGGGAGCCTCTGTCAAGATTGTGGAGTTGAACCAAGGGGTTTGTATGGGAAAGGAGATCGCCTACTTCATGAAGATCTACCCTAGTGAGGCAAGTCCTTCATTGGTGATGGCCATGGTGGGATAGACGAGGTTTCTTCTTCGTGGACCCTTCGTGGGTGGAGCCCTCCATGGACTCGCGCAGCCGTTACCCTTCGTGGGTTGAAGTCTCCATCAACGTGGATGTACGATAGCACCACCTATCAGAACCATGCCAAAAATCTCCATGTCTACATTGCATTTGCTCCTTCCAAATTCTCCCTTTACCTTCATATGCAATGATTTACATTCCGCTGCTATACTCTTAGAATTGCATGTGTAGGTTGATTGCTTGACTTGTGTAAAGTTGCTAAAATCTGCCAAGACTTAAAATTGGGAAAAGGCTTGATTTTTATTTGGTCAAGTAGTCTAATCACCCCCTCTAGACATACTTTCGATCCTACATGGGTACTAGAGTGCGGACGTTGCGCACAGGATCCCTGCCAAGAAGTAGGTCATCCCCACTCCGAAGCCCGGTGAAAGGGTGGTATTTATCCCCCACTTCCTCTGCGGACTAGGGTTTCCACTTCACCCTTTTGTCCGCGACCTCATGTTCTATTATGGGCTAGATTTCCATGATCTAGCCCCAAACTCCTTCCTCCACATATCAGCATTTATCATCGTGTGTGAGGCGCTCCTCCGCATTCCCCCCCACTTCGGCTTATGGCTCAAAGTCTTCAACGTGAAGCCGAAGATGGTTGACAGGCAGCATGCAGAATGCGGAGGTGCTATGGTGAGCAAGCTCCCCAACGTCACCTGGCCCAAAGGGGCCTTCGTGGAAACTGTCAAGATATGGCAGCAGGAGTGGTTCTATATCACCTAACCCCGTGGCGCCAATTGGGCGGCCACTCCTGAGTTTATATCCGGACCCCCGATGCGGCTCGTGTCGTGGATCAACAAGGGTTTGGAATGGGAGTCGACCAACGAGGTGTTGATGCTGCAAAAGCGAATCAAAAACATTATAGAAAAGAACACCAGCCTCACTGACGTGATCCAGGTGATGTTATTCCGCCGGACCCTTCCCTGCCAGCGACGACCTCTCCATATGTGGGAGTTCAATCTGGAAGGGCCATGGACCTTGTAGCAATTCTTCAGCACGACGCACGAAGAGATCTGGAAGCTACTTTTCAAGGCCCAGAAGTCGTGGCCGGAGACGACCGACGACATCGGCCTTGACTGCGCTCACCCGGCCACCTCGGTAAGTTTTTTAGTTTCCGAACATAACTTAGTTCGAAAACCAAAGGGGTATGCTAAGACTTCCATCCTTTAATCAGGGCTGGACGAAGAAGGCGGAGCGAATGAAGTGCCCGGCTCCGCTGCCCAAAAACCCAACTTTTCCTTTGCTGACGAGGATGCTGGTCCCGGCGTCATACCAGGCGCTGGAGAAGAAGGCCAAGAAGAAGGGCAAGGAGGCCAAAGGTGGCCCGCGCCGTAAAGGTACTGCGCTCACTCGGCCACCTCGGTAAGTTTTTTAGTTTCCGAACATAACTTAGTTCGAAAACCAAAGGGGTATGCTGAGATTTCCATCCTTTAATCAGGGCTGGACGAAGAAGGCGGAGCGAATGAAGTGCCCGGCTCCGCTGCCCGAAAACCCAACTTTTCCTTTGCTGACGAGGATGCTGGTCCCGGCGTCATACCAGGCGCTGGAGAAGAAGGCCAAGAAGAAGGGCAAGGAGGCCAAAGGTGGCCCGCGCCGTAAAGGTACTCCGGGCGCTGTGTCCAGAGATACCGAAGCTCTCTCCTCCCACGAGGGATATGAAGACGAAAAGGAGGAGGAGGAAGAGAGTGATTCTCCCCTTAAGGGGAGGAAGATGAAACGGGCGGCCTCTGTAGACCCAGAGCGGAGGTGTCCAAGAGGGGGAAGATATCCCGTTCAGATGACTTGGATTCGGATGCCAAACTCATCCCCGAGTGGCGCCCCAGGTCGAAGCCCCTGGCCGATTCATAAGTATCAAAGGATGCCTTACATATATCAGCATTTATGATTTTAGTTTTTAATACATTATATTGTGTGCTCTAGTCCGGCCCACGATCTCCCCCAAGAATCATCATCTCTGGGGAACTCGCTAGAGCCGGGGATGGTGGAGAGCGAGACGCCTCTGCGGGCCTCTCCGCCAACCGCTACGGACGACACCGAAGTTTTGTCCCGAAGAGCCTCTCCGGGCCATGGAGAGGTGCGGGAGGCCGCCAAGACGGCGCCAGAGGGTAACACCTGGGCTGCCGAGAACATGGGGGAACCAATCCCCATGGAGACTGATGACGGGGGCCATGACCAATCCGGCCCCCAGCCGAACACTATTCTGGGGGCCCACACGGCTCCGAAATTGAGCGAGCAACCCTCTTTGAAGGAGGGGAGCGTCAACTTCACCAGCGACCTCCATCACTTCGAAGGTGCCGGGCACTTTGGTGGAAGAACTTCATCGTGCTTCTGTCGTGGAGGAGCACCGTACCCTGATGGGTACGGTGATTGAGAAGGTTCAGTCCACCAAAAGCGGGCTGAACGAAGCCTTCACTAGCTTATTAACAGGCTTTGAGGTAAGCGACATAATATCCTTCACAAGTTTTTTGTATGTATATACATGTGAGGCAAAGCCCATGTGCAGACAGTAGCCCCTGAGACTATGTCTAGATTAGGACAATCCGGACAGAGGATCAAAACAGGTTGATAACATGCCATATATATTGTTGGACATGCTTCGATGTTGGCGGCTACTGCCCAGGCCGCGGAGATAGCCGAGCTCAATCGAAAGCTTCGGCTATCCGACGAGGAACTCGACCGCATCAACAAGTGGTTTAATGAAACCCAAGGTGTGTGAAAGTACTCCATACCCGAAAGTGATGTTTGTATGTAGTAATGTAATCTGACTAAAAATGTTATGAAATACTCATAGTTGGTGCAACTGAGGTCGAGTTCCTCAAGAGCGCCCTCGCCGAAGCCAAGAAGGAGGCGGAGGTGAGCAAGGCGGCCGCGGACAAAGCGGCCAAGGATTTAGAGGAGGAGCAAACCACCCGCCGACGACATGAGGCATGGGTGGGGGAGGTCGAACAGGAGCTCAAGGACGCCATCACTAGGAGCGAGTCCTTGGAGCAGAAGAGTTCGGAGCAGGCCTCCGAGCTCACCAAAGCTCTTGAGAGCTTGAAGGAAGCCCGGGTTGATGCCCAGGGCACACGCTAGGAGATCCAAGAGGCGAGGCAGATTGCGGCTGGTAAGGCCTTTATCATGCAGAGTAGATATACTAGTAAGAGATATATTTTACTGACCCGAGTTTGGAGTTCTCCAGGCGCCTTTGCGGATCTGCCGAGGAGTATTGCGGATGCCGCCACATTCTTCTGAGCCGAAGAGGGGAGTTCAATGGAGAAGTTGTTCTGGTCGCAGTACCTTGCGCTAGAGCTTCCAGTGCCCCTGAGTGACCAGCTGAAGTAGCTGTCCGAGCTGCACAGGGTGGCCGGACTGGCCATGAAGGATGTAATAGTCTGTCTATGGCCGGCCGAGGCCATACCTAGCAGCCTCTTCGGACTCGTGAAGAGAATGGTGGAGGCGCTTCCTTGGATCGATGCCCTTAAGCGGTCGTCCTGCATAGAAGGTGCTCAGATGGCCTTCGCCCGTGTCAAGGTGTAGTGGGCGAAGATGAAGGCCTCCGAGATTTCCACCGTAGGGCCACCTGAAGGCAAGGAGCACTGGCGGCCGGAGAAGTACTTTGACGAGGTCCTCGAGGGATCCCGTGTTGTAGAAGGCGAGTGCTCCAAGGACATCATATTTGAGTAGCTGTGTCCGGTTTGTAAGAGTCATGTAATGAACTGATGAATGTAAAATGGTTATGATTTTCTTAATTAGTTTATCCTCCTATTTGGTCGTTTATATGTCTGAAAGTTTACCAATCGTCGACTTCAGTCCTCATGTAAATATTATAGGGGTGTTCGGGCATGACATCACTTAATCCAACGTCTTGGTCTGATGTAGGAGGTGTCTTGCGGAGTGAACTAGGCAACCAGACTATGCAACTTTAGTACTTTCACTTAGCCATAAGAGTCCATTGGTGGCGCTAAGTACTAGCCCCTCGTTGCATGAACAACAAGCCGGAGTGCGGCGCCTTTGCAACGCGGCTGGTCAAAAACCCATCCCCTCGTATAACACAACATAAATCGCGAACGATTCGTAGTATGACACTAAGTCACGGATTGCTAACCTACTCTTGCCTATCATGACAGTCAGTTTTCGACTTTCTCTACTGAGGTAATTAACTGGACGAACCAGAAATACAATCGCAGTAGTTCTCCCTTTACTACCTTAGCCAAACTTGCGGAACATAAGGTGGCAAACACCGGAGCCGGGCAAACCAACTATAGACCAAAGACATGATTCGGAGCCCATGCATATAATGCCATATCCGGGACGCCGAAGAGTTCCCTATAGATGTTCGGACTTAAGAATTTTGTGGGGCCGAATACAACCCCTAGTATGAAGACCGTGTCAAACAACGTATGTCAGTCGAACGCAAGGGGGAGCGCAGATGACAAGGAAAAAAACCATAACCCAACCAAGAAGGTGATAATCATCTACACCCTTTTTATCTTTATTGATACGTCGATGACAGGCAATGTCGTTCAATATTAAGGTCATATTACATGCCCAAAGAGAAAAAGAAAAGATTTTACATAAGGGAAAGTCTAACACAGGGCCTAAAAATCATAGTTCGGAAAAGAAACTCCAATGATGCCCTGCCACACGTCTGCGTCTTTTCTCCTTAGTAGTAAGTCCTTTGAGAGGAGTATTTGATGGTTGGGACATGCAAGCCTTAAAAGGATCTCCTACGAAAACCATCTTGCGAGTAGGGATCTTGATGAACCCGCATTTAAAAGAGAAAAAGATATATGCGGTCCAACTATGGTCAAGCCGTGCAATGGACCCCTTCCGTAGTGTGCTTCAGGCACCGAGACCAAGGTATTTTTAGTGCGTAATTATGTACGCACGGTACATAAGCCGCAACCTGGTGGGGCGATCGGCGCAGGCCGAACTACTAATCAATGTCCGGATCCGTTGATTTATCGCTATTATGCACGGCCGAACTCGTTTGGATACGTCGTTGGCTTTATTGGCCGGTGAACTATTCAGCTTGATAAGGCCGCCATATACTTTGGCTGCAAGGGCCGCGGTGTGCTCTCCAGTACAAAGTGAGCTCTCCATATTACCGTTGACTGTAATAACGCCACGAGTTCCAGGCATTTTAAACTTCAAGTAAGTGTAGTGCGGGACTGCATTGAAGCGGGCGAAAGCAGCTTGTCCGAACAGTGCGTGGTAGCCACTACGGAAGGGGACGATGTCAAAGATTAACCCTTCGCTACGAAAGTTATCTGGGGAGCCGAATACTACATCTAGTGTAATTCAGCCCGTACAATGGGCCTCCACTCCTTGTATCACACCTTTAAAGGTAGTGTTACTAGGCTTGATTCGTGATGGGTCGATCCACATTTTATGGACAGTATCTTGATAAATCAAGTTGAGACTGCTTCCTCCATCCATAAGGACTCTAGTGAGGTGGTATCCATCAATAATTGGATCAAGAACCAGGACGGCGAAACCCCCATGAAGGATACTGGTTGGGTGATCCCTGCAATCAAAGGTGATCGGACAGGCTGACCACGGGTTAAACTTGGGGGCGACAAGCTCTACAGCTTAGACGTCCCATAGTGCACGCTTGCTCTCCCTTTTGGGGATATGGGTGACATATATCATGTTCACTGTCTTCACCTTGGGCAGCAAGCCCTCGCTTCCCACGTCGCCCAGACGACTCCCCTCGGCGGGCGCCCTCGTCGTTCCCCGTCACCTGCCGTCAACGCCGCCATCGGCCCGGCGGGGAACGGGCAGCAAGCATCATCCCAACATTTCCCCGCGGCCTCTTGGGAAGAGCCACGCGGCCTCTTCCTCACCCACCCCGTCGCGCCGGCTCCCTCGGCCGTCGCGGCCCTCCTGGGCGGCTCGCAGGCGCCGCCCTCCAGCCACCACGTCAAGCCATTCGTCTGCCGGGTCGGCACCGCCTCCACACGGCAGGGGGCTCCCCGGGGCCGGTCGGAGCCATCGGCTAAGCTGACCTTCAGCTCCGAGGACCACCCCACCAACTCGGCCTGCTCGGGCACGCTCCCCATGCTCTGCACGCCCACCATCTGCCAGGTGGCCGTCACCAGGACCCTCGTCGACGGTGGCGCGGGCCTCAGCATGCTCTCAGGTTAGGCCTTCAACCTCCTCTGCATACCCCGGGAGCGGCTGCAACCCAGCCGGCCTTTCTCGGGCGTCGGAGGCGGGTCGTCCGGCTCCTTGGGGAAGATCCGACTCCCGGTAACTTTCGGCACCTACGACAATTTCCGCACGGAGCTGGTCAATTTTGACAGCGCCCCCATCGGCCTCCTCTACAATGCCATCCTCGGCTATCCAGCATTGGCCAAATTCATGGCTGCGACTCACCCAACGTACAACCTCATGAAGATGCCCGGGAGCAACGGTGTCCTCACCGTGCCCGAGGACACCGAAGGCGCGCTGCGAGTGCTCAAGCTCGCCCTCAAGACAGCGGTGGCGGTGCGGCCTGCCGATGCAGAAACCCCCAAGCCCAAGGGGGCTGCGCCGACCAAGAAGAAGCAGTTGTTCACCCAAGACAAGGCAGAGACCAAGCAGGTACCTGTCGACGAGGACGGGTCCACCAATGCCACTTTCACCATAGGCGCCAATCTCGAGCCCGGGTAGGAGGAAGCCCTGGTCAAGTTCCTGCGTGCAAACAAGAAGGTGTTCGCCTGGGAGCCCGATCAATTGGCAAGGATCCCATGGGGCGTAATTGAGCACCACCTCAACGTGTGTCCCAACGTGCGCCCCGTGAAGCAGAAGGCGAGGAGGCAGTCCACTGAAAAGCAGGCCTTCATCGTCCAGGAGACCCGCAAGCTAGAAGCCGCGGGGGTTATTCGCGAGGTCCGATACCCAGATTGGTTGGCCAACCCCGTGGTTGTGCCAAAGAAGGGAGGGAAGGAACGCATGTGTGTTGACTTCACCAACCTCAACAAAGCATGCCCGCAAGATCCATTCCCGCTCCCTCGCATTGATCAGATCATCGACTCCACCGCTGAGTGTGACCTGTTATGCTTCTTGGATGCCTTCTTCAGGTATCATCAGATCAAGATGGCGGTGGAAGACGTGGAGACGACAGCCTTCCTGACCCCGTGTGGGGTGTACTGCTATACGTGCATGCCGTTCGGACTACGCAACGCGGGGGCAACCTTTCAGCGGCTCATGCACATCACCCTGGGCCCGCAACTCGGGAAGAATGTGGAGGCTTACGTCGACGACATCGTAGTGAAGTCTCGCGAGGCCAAGACCCTGATACAAGACCTGGAGGAAACCTTCACGAGCCTCAACGCAGTGAGCCTGCGGCTCAACCCGGAGAAGTGTGTGTTTGGAGTCCCCTTGGGCAAGCTCTTGGGCTTCCTTGTGTCCCACCAAGGCATCGAGGCCAACCCAGAAAAGGTCAAGGCAGTCGAAGACATGAGCCCACCAAAGACCCTCAGCGAAATGCAGAAGCTCACGGGGCGCGTGACTGCGCTGGGGCGCTTTATCTCTAGGTTAGGAGAGCGAGCGTTGCCTTTCTTTCAGCTGATGAAGAAGAAGGGGCCCTTTGAATGGACTGAAGAAGCCGACAAAGCGTTCCAAGATCTCAAGAGATACTTAACCAGCCCTCCGGTGATGGTGGCCCCACGCCCTCAAGAGCCCTTGGTACTCTATCTCGCCGCCACTCCTTACTCAGCCAGCGCGGCTCTGGTGGCAGTTAGGGAGGAGCATCGGACCAAGGCCACGGCTGCTGCACGTGTCAAGGCAAAGCAGGACCAAAAAGGACTCGCAGAGGTCACAACCACGGCTGAGGGGGATCAGCCGCCGCAGGGAAGCGCGCCGGAAACGGAGGAAGCTCTTCCCCCAGGCAACCAGCCTCCGGAGGCCCCGTCGCCTCAGCAGGCGCCACAGCCTCCGGAGGGCACCACCAGCGCCGACGCTCCAAGCCTTGTCGAGCACCCGGTGTACTTCGTCAGCATGGTGTTGCGGGATGCGAGGGCACGGCACCCCATGCCGCAGAAGCTCCTCCTCGTGCTGCTGGTGGCTTCGCGCAAGCTGCGACACTACTTCCAGGGTCACCCGATCAAGGTTGTCTCGGCATACCCCTTGGAAAGGGTGCTCAGGAGCCCTAATTCAGCCGGAAGGGTTGCTGAGTGGAACATTGAACTGCAAGCGTTTCAGCTCGAATTCAGTACGACCAGGGTCATCAAGGGTGCCGCGCTAGCAGATTTCGTGGCAGAATGGGCGGAGGCACCAGACCTTAAGGCCGACGAGGACCGATCACTCTCCCCAGGAAGTGAGGCGCCAGAGGGCTGGGTCATGTACTTCGATGGGGCGTTCTCCAGGCATGGCGCTGGGGCTGGGGCGGTGCTCATATCTCCCACTCAAGACAAGCTGTACTACGCAGTGCAGCTCTGCTTCCAGCAGGGTGAAAAGGTCTCCAACAATATAGCAGAGTACGAGGGACTGATAGCGGGCCTGAAGGCCGCCGCTGCCCTAGGAGTGAAGCGTCTTACTATCAAGGGCGATCCACAGCTCCTTGTCAATTTCTCCAACAAGGTATACGAGCCAAGAGATGAGTACATGGAGGCCTACCTTGCGGAGGACCACAGGATGGAGAAGCAGTTCTGGGGGTTGGAGCTACAACATGTGCCCCGCGGCACTAATCAAGAGGCCGACGACATCACCAAACGAGCCTCCAGGCGGTTGCCCCAGGAGCCGGGCATCTTCGAGGAGCGGCTCTTGAAGACCTCGGCCCTGCCATCATTGTCGAGCGCAGCACAACCTCGGGTGGAACTTCCTCAGCCACCTGCCTCGGGAGCCCCAGCCTGTGGCCCGGCCTCAGGAGCACGCCTGCTCCTGACGATGGAGCCTCAGGAGGGGTGCTGGATCACAGAGCTCCGGAGCTACTTAACGCAAGGGACCTTGCCGGAGAAGGAGGAGGAAGCAGAGCGTGTGGCGCGGCAAGCCACAGTGTACTGCATCAGGGATGGAGAGCTCTACCAGAAACGACCGAATGATGTGTCCCTGCGTTGCATCACCAGGGGGCAAGGGAAAGAACTGCTGGCAGATATACACGGTGGAGACTGTGGCCATCATTCTTCGTCACGGACCCTCGTCGGCAAGGCGTTCCGCAGCGGTTTCTATTAGCCTACTGTGCTCAATGATGCTGTCGAACTTGTGAAGGCTTGCGAGGCTTGCCAATTCCATGCCAAGCAGATCCATCAGCCGGCAGGAGGTCTGCAAACCATACCCCTCACGTGGCCATTTGCAGTCTGGGGGCTGGATATCCTGGGCCCTTTTCCTCGGGCGCCAGGGGGCTATCGCTACCTCTACGTCGGCATGGACAAGTTCACCAAGTGGGCCGAAGTCGAGGCTGTCCGCACCATCCCTGCTGGTTCTGCGGTAAAGTTCATCAAGGGCGTCGTGAGCCGGTTCGGGGTGCCGAACCGCATCATCACTGACAACGGTTCGCAGTTCACCAGTAACCTATTCAAAACGTACTGTGCTAACCTTGGAACGCAGATATGCTACGCTTCGGTGGCGCACCCCCGGAGCAACGGCCAGGCCGGGCGGGCCAACGCAGAAGTCCTGAGGGGCCTCAAGACCAGGACGTTCAAGAAGAAACTGGAGGCCTGCGGCAGAGGTTGGTACGACGAGCTTCAGTCCGTGCTGTGGTCCATCCGCACATCCGCGACCAAGCCGACTGGGGAGATCCCCTTCTTCTTGGTCTACGGAGCCAAAGCGGTCCTCCCTCACGAGGTCAGGCGTCGATCTGCGCGGGTCCTGGCGTTTGATGAGACGCTGCAGGACGCCATGTGGGGGACGGACCTCGTGCTGGGGGAGGAGCGTCATCGAGAAGCTGCACTGCGAGCGGCAAGATACCAGCAGGCTCTCCGGCGGTACCACTGCCACAACATCCGCCCTAGAACTCTCGAGGTAGGGGACCTCATGCTCTGGCGGGTCCTCTCTAGGGAGGTACTGCATAAGCTCTCTCCTATGTGGGAGGGCCCGTTCAAGGTTGTTCATGTTTCCAGGCCCGACTCCGTGCACTTGGAGACTCAGGAGGGAGTACCTGTACAGAACGCGTGGAACATCCAGCACCTCCGGAGGTTTACCCCTAAAAAGGCCCAGAGCCTGTGAAGAAGGCAAATGCATGTGAAGCTCATCTTTTTGGAAAAGGCCCAGAGCCTGTGAAGAAGGCAAATGCCTGTGAAGCTCATCTTTTTGGAAAAGGCCCAGAGCCTATGAAGAAGGCAAATGCCTGTGAAGCTGTACATGCCCCGGAGTCTCAGGGGTGCCGGCCTCAGGCCCTGGGGCTCCCTCCCATGCCAAGTGGCAGCACTTAGCTCCGCGCTGGTGAGAAGACGTCGAAGACTAGACTAGGTGCCGGACGCGGCTTTTTCATTTGCTTTCTGCAGTTGGCTAGTTCATTCTCATTTGGAGTTTTATCGAAACTATTGCCGCCTTTTGACCCGTGGTTCTTCGACTCTTTCGCTCTCTTTCCTTGATTTCTCTTGCGCGGGGGCTCGCGAGGTGGAAGCCCCGGGGGGCCCCGCAAGTGTTCCTGCCCCTATCGCTCAAGTTTTCACGGCCCAGGTCCACTACCGGAGCGCCCCTCCAGACCATTCCTCACGGGCACCACGACACGAATACAGGGCCTGGGTCGGTCGCCCCCACGGCTGAGACTAGAGACTACTTGCGAATGGGCATGCAATGGAAAGGAACAATACCGGAGTAACAGAAACAGTACAATGATTGACGACGTTAACCCAAACACGCCCCCACGGGGCCACACATTGCTGTCTTTTTGCGCAGGAGAAAAGAAAGGAAAGAACAAAAGCAGGCGAAGCTCGTCCCGCTCCGGCCCTCATGGAAGACTCGAGCCACCTCCGGAGCTCAGGCGGACTCCCTCTCGCGCTTCACTGGGGCGCGACGGCGGGCAGACCCGCAGCCGCCCTCCAAGTAGGCGCGACGGCGTGGAGGCTAACCGCGACCGCTGCTAGAAGGGTCGCTACCCGAAGAAGAGCTGGTGAAGCTTGGGGAGTCACGGGCACCGCCAACCACCCGCGCGCTGTCCTCTCCGTCCTCGCCGGGGCTGAGTCCCCGGCCACGGTCGTCATCTTCAGGGCAGCACCCTACACGGCGACCATCTTCCCCAAACACCCTCACGTAGAGGGTGACGTCGCCATCGAACTTGAAGTGTAGAGAGCACGGGCGGCGGAGACCATGCGCGCGAGCAAACGTCTGCCAGCCGCGGGTCAGGGCCAGGCTCCCGGCAGCGGAGACCTCCAGCGAAGCCCACGAGGCCCGGCTGCAGCAGCCATCTGCCTGGAGCCAGAGGCCACCCAAGGCGCCAGCTGGGAGCTCACCTAGGAGGAAGCGAGGGAGCTGAAGCCGGGCGCCGGTTGGCTCCACCGCCCACACAATGAACTCCAGCAGCACCTCCGCAGTATGGAGGCACGGCCTCGGGGGTCGCACGGCCGGAACACGCCCGCCGACCATGGCCAGTCGCTCATCGCCGCGCAGAGAGGCACCTCCGCGACCGCGAGGGGCCGCCGTGGAGGCCACATGATGTTTGGGAGGGCGACCTCGACCGCACTTGGGCAGGGGAGAGGTAGACTCGACCTGGCGAGCCTTTCCTTTCTCTGCGGCCGAGAACTTCCTTGGTGGAGCCATGAAGAAGAAGGAGAAGCAAGAGGGGATAGGCTGGAAGGGCGCGCGCCGCTCCATACTTATAGCCGATGAAGGCCAACCGTCGACCTCCATGATCGCAGGTAATCATGACCTGCTTTGCATGCAGGGACTTGTCGAATCCGTGCGGTTACCAAGGTGTCGTGGGGAAGCGAAGGCACCCACGACCAATCAACCACCACGCGGCACCCAAGGCCGCAGGCTGTTAGGGCCCGCGACGCTTCGCACTTGCCCTTTCGCCTCTCTGCTCGGCCAAGCCCGGGCGCGCCGTGGGTCTAGGGGCTACTGTCGGTGTTCTGGAACGGGGGTCCCCAGACTTGCCTGCCTGCGGCCTGTGGCGTGGCTCAAAGGGGGCCCAGCGCGGCCCATCTTGATCAACGCAAGCTCAAGACCCTTGCGAGGGGCCAAGCCTCGCGGGGCGGACGACAAGGAGCTTCCTCAGGCACGGCGTTGTCAGGCTGGCTCACAAGGAGGCGGAGGGTTCAAGGCAGGGTACCTCGCGAGGTGCCCATGACGCAAGCCATGACGACCAAGGGCGCCAGTCGGGCGCCAGCCCGCGCAGTGTCCTCCTTTCCTCTTTGGTGCAAAGGGGGCAAGCGCAGGCGAGAGCATCAAGCAAAGGCATCCATTTTGGTGCAACAAGACCAAGACCAGCCCAACGGCCGGAAGGAAGTAGAGCCCAAGCAGGCGTCACCACCAGAGCCTTTGACAGGCGAGGACCAACTTTAGTCAGGATAAGTGTACCCGCTGTTCCCCTTCAAAATGGCCAATTGGTGGCGCCCTTCCCGCTCAATATTTGGGAAGAGGCCCAGGGCCTTTGCCTATAAAAAGGACTAGCCACCCCCAGGGTAGAGGGGGCGAGACCTGATCGAGAATCCAAGAGCCAGAACCAAGTAGCACCAGCCAAGGACAGACCCTCGCGAGGCTGTTCTTCCTTGTATTGTTCATTACCAGCCCAAGAGGCAATCCACCACACCACACACTAGGGTAGGGTATTACACCACAATGGTGGCCTGAACCAGTATAAATCTTGTGTCTCTTGTGTTGTTCTGTTTGGTAGTTTAGATCCTAGCGATTCGGCGAGGAGCAAGCCGGTAGAGGGTTAAATCTCCGCGGCACCCCAGTGTTCGAACCTCAAGGGTCAGCTGGAACCCGAAATCCGACAGAAAACATGTCGATTATCCTTGGTAGACCCTTCTTGAATACTGCAGGGGCTGTTATTGATTGCAATAAAAGCAAGGTCACTTTTCATATCAATGGTAATGAGCATACAGTGCACTTTCCAAAGAAAGAACTCCAAGTGAATGGTACTAATGTTATTGAAAAATCTCCGACAATCACTATCGGAAGTTTTCAGCTACCTACTGTCAAAAAGAAATATGAAATGCTTATTTTTGGGGACATTCATATCCCCTTTGAGGTAGCTTAGTGATTTGCGAAAGTTCTTCGGTTTCATGCTAATCGAAATTGGTTGTTAATAAGACTTGATCAACCTTATTAATGGATCATTTTTTAGAGGTATGAAGTTGATGAATTTAGTAAGCACTACTTTTTGTCCCGACCTTTTATTTTCTGTTTTTCTTAGTTAAGTAAAATAAAATCCCATGCTTTGTCTGTTTTCTGATTTTTCCGTGCAATAAAAAATGACCAAAAAATAAAAGTTCTCAGATTGCCCTGAAAATTTAACACGGTTTTTTTTGAATATTTCTAAATTTATGGTGCAAATAATATCATATGGAGGTGCACCAGGTAGGCACAACCCACCTGGGCGTGCCAGGACCCCCAGGCACGCACTGTTTGGTTGTGGTCCCCACGTGGGCCCCTCACTTACTTCTTCTTCCCACATCACTCCATTCACCCAGAAAAACTCACCATTGCACTCCCTTTCGTGTTCTTGCTCCCGAAGCCGTGGATTTTGATCTCTTTGCTCGAAGCTCTGTTTTCGAAACTGTTTCGGGGAATTGTTGCTTGGTATGTGACTCCTCCATGTGTTCAATTAGTTTTTGTTTTAGTGGTTTATATTTTGAATAATTAGCTACTCTTGGTGCTGCTGTAGATGAGCTTGCATGTTGAATTCTTAGAGTTATAAGTAGTTTGAATGCTTGCTATGGCCTCTATACATCCCTATGAGTAGTTGCTATTAGTTTTGCAAAGTTTTGTTGAGAAAAAATTTGTGGACTAAAAATTTCAGAATTTTGTTCATAGGAAAAAGATGAGTTTCTTTAGGAAGTTTGCTTCCAAGAAGAACTCCAAGGGGGTTATTAGGGAGTCATCTGACAATGATCTCCATACCCAGACGTTGGCGGAGCTACGACCGTGCGAGTGGCCGCATAATCCGTTCATGGAAGAGGCTGGAATCCTTCAAGAGTTCACACAATATGCTGCTAATGCCGGCCTCGCCGACTTCATCGCAGCTGAATGCGAACAATATCATCTCCTAACAAATTCCTTTGTGCAAAACTTTCATTTTCATTCTAGGAATAATCCCCCTGAGGTGTAGTTTAATTTATATGCTGAAACCCGTCAGATCCCACATACTGAATTTTGTGACATATGCATGCTTCCTTCTGATGGTGATTCAGTAGAGCCTAAGCCCTTAGAGTTTAAAGGTTTTTACCGTACTCTGACAGTGGGGGATGAGAGGACAGTATCGAGCACCACCGCTATTAGCTTGCAGTTTCCTGCCGTGCATTATTTTGCTATATTTATTGCAAAGTGCTTGCTAGCGAGAGAGAAGGTGGGTGCACTTAGCACCCCAGACTTTGCTGTTTTGCTTCGCGCAATTTATGGAGACAACACTTATAGCTTGGGAGCTATTTTGGCACGTCCCCTTCACCTTCACGGATCCAAGGGTAGAATACATGGGGGCATTTACGCTACTCGCTTGGCGGCTCACTTTAATGTGCAGATACACCAGCATGATCATCCTTTGCCCAGAGATTACTTAGATAGAGCAGCTATGGAGGACCACCAGTTTATTGTTGCTGATTACCCTAATATTGATATGCCTTACAACTTAGTTTTCAGTGTGAAAAGTCGTGATATTATTCCCTTGCCTGCACCTGCTTTGTTTGATCATGTTGCCAGGGGCGGATAAAGGATTATGCATGAGGACATTGTTGCTTACCAAAACAACCTGGCTGCGGCACAGGAGGAGCCTCAGCAGTGGGACCCTCTGGTGCCTGCTCCCCAGCACTTCAACATTGGACCTCATGGCTTCTACGACTGGTGATTACCAAGTTAGGCCAAAAGCCTAACCTTGGGGGAGTATGTATTCCCACCGACATTATATTCATGTTCACACATTTCATTCCAGTTGTCGGTGTTCACACTTTTTCATTGTATCATCCATGTTAAATTTATTTTCTCGCTTTCTTCTTGTGTGTTTGAAAAACTTTGAAAATCCAAAAATATGTTTCTTGCTCCTTTTTTATTTTTCTTCCTAGTTTAAATTGTAGTAGAACTAGAAAGAAAACCCAAAAAGATTTCCTTGTTCTTCTTTTACTTGTTGGGAGCTTTCCCGTGTAAATAGTTTTTCTCATTTTTGCTTTTCTCTTTTTAGTTGCTCGTTTAACCAAAAACTCCAAAAATATTTCACTGTGTTTCTCTGAATTTCTTTTATTTTTATTGAGTAATACTGAGGAGAAGACCACGATGAAAATGTTGAGTGGCTCTCATTTGTATTAGTGTTGATCTAACAAAGAGCTCATATTACCTTGTCTTCTCCTCTTGAATAAAATGTTTGCAGATTCCAGCTTAGTCCACGACACTCTTGCACTATTATTATTTTCAGATTGTTCGGTCATGCAAGTGAAAGGCAATAATGACAATATTAGATGAACTGGCCGTGGTAGAGAGAAACGGGTATGAACTTGACTTGTTCTGTTTTTGTAAATATGTTTTACCTAGTATCCATGATTCAGCCTATTATGATCAAACATGTTTGCAATGACAATTAGAGATTATAGTTTCTCCTGCCATGCATATGTATCTAGGAGTGAATAATGACTTATCTTGGATGTCAACATTGTGTTAAAATGATTGTGATGTAGTATGATGATATGGTATCCTCCTCTGAATGTTCGAGTGACTTGACTTGGCACATGTTCATGCATGTAGTTGAATCAAAACCAACATAGCCTCTATGATATTTATGTTCATGGTGTTCATATCCTACTTGTGCTAGTATCCAATGTTACAAATGCATAATGCATGTTCATGACCGTTGTTGCTATCTAGCTGGCCGCTTCTCAACCTATTTGCTAGCCTTCGCCTTTACTAAGTGGGAATTCTGCTTGTACATCAAAAACCAGAAACCAAGTTATCCAGATGAGTCCACCATACCTACCTATATGCAGTATTACCCTGCTCTCCTAAGTAAATTTGCATGTGCCACCTCTCAGAACTTCAAATAAATATCCTTTTTGTGTGCCTGGATCGTTCATGGAATGACAAGAGGTAGTCGATATCTTCCATGCTAAGCGGGATATTCTCAGGCCGAGTGTTTATTCACTCGCCATCGCACGAGAAAAGGGCAGTAATAGGGACGCCCAGTCCCAAACTGCAAACATAATTGATCTCTCAAATAATCAAACAAAAGCTCCCAATGGAGTGATAACCTTTACCTTTCTCCTTGGGAACCGCCACTAGTGTGTTTAGCATAGGAGATATTGATAACTGATAGTCGTGAAGTAAATGAGAAGGGTGCATGTCTCAAAATTTCATTTACCTCTGTTTTAAAAACTTGAGCTCTGGCACCTTTGCAAATCACTGCTTCCGTCTGTGAAGGGACTATCTATTTACTTTTATGCTATGTCATCACCTTCTCAAATAAGCGCCAGAACCTGAGAGCACTGCTGTCTTGCTGAGGCATTGTGTGTAGCTAATGTTGGGTGCATCATGACTGGATCTTTTCTACCATGAATTACAATGTTTAGTCGCTGCTTGAACTTTGGAGGTGCTCTGCATTTATGTTTTGTGGTCTGAGAAAGGGCTAGAGAGATACCACTATTGTCATATTATTTCATGGTTGTTTTGACAACGTGTTGCTGTTTGAGATATCTTATTATTGCTCTCTAGTTGATTATATCATTGATATGAGTTAATATAATTTTTAAGAGTTATTGTCGACATGGTTAGTTATAATCCTTGCTGAAAACCTGGGTGTTGTTTAAGCTTATTTATGAAACAAGAGCAAAAGAGTTCGTAAAAGTTTTTCTTTTTCACTTTCAGTTTATCAACTGAATTGCTTGAGGACAAGAAAAGGTTTAAGCTTCGGGGAGTTGATACGTCTCCAACGTATCTCCTTTTCCTAACGCTTTTCCTCTTGTTTTGGACTCTAATTTGCATGATTTGAATGAAACTAACCCCAGACTGACGCTGTTTTCAGCAGAACTACCATGGTTTTGTTTTTGTGTAGAAATAAAAGTTCTTGGAATGGAACGAAACTTTGCGAGGATTTTTATATCAATAAAGAGAATTTCTAGAGCCAAGAGATACCTGAGGGGGGCACCTGGGTGGCACAACCCACCAGGGCGCGCCTGCCCCCCCCCCCAGGCACGCCCAGGTGGGTGCTGCCCACCTGGTGGCCCCGCTGACCCTGAAACCGACGCTATAAAATCACATCATTCCAGAAAAAATCAGGGAGAAAGAATTATCGCGTTTCACGAGACAGAGCCGCCACCGTCTCCTGTTCTTCATCGGGAGCCAGATCTGGAGTCCGTTTGGGGCTCCAAAGAGGGGGATCTTTGATCTTCGTCATCACCAACACATCTCCATCGCCAATTCCATGATGCTCCCCACCAGGAGTGAGTAATTCCATCGTAGGCTCGCTGGTCGGTGAGGAGTTGGATGAGATTCATCATGTAATCGAGTTAGTTTTGTTAGGGCCTGATTCCTAGTATCCACTATGTTCTGAGATTGATGTTTCTATGACTTTGCCATGCTTAATGCTTGTCACTTTGGGCCCGAGTGCCATCATTTCAGATCTGAAACTGTTTCTGTTATCACCATTATGTCCATGTTCTAGATCCGATCTTGCAAGTTATAGTCACCTACTACGTGTTATGATCCGGCAACTGTGGGAGTCCTGGACTAGGGGGTCCTCGGGCGTCCGGTCCATTGAATGTGGGTCGGACTAATGGGCCGTCAAGATAAAAGACAGAAGATCACCTCTCGTATCCGGAAGGGACTCCCGTATGCGCGTGTCACGCCCAATACGCGACCCTATCCAAAAGGAACTCGAAGGTCCCACCAAGGATAGACCCGCATATTGGAACGCTTTTGCAAGGTGGATATCATTACATCAACATTACATAATAGATAGGGATACATACAAAGGGCATACAATGCCACATGAATACAACAACATACAAGATCAACATCCGACTACGGATGAATCATAAGCAGAAACTCAAACAATATCCACCCTGCTAGCCCAGGCTGCCGACCTGGAACCTATCCCCTGATCGAAGAAGCAGAAGAAGAAACTCCAAAACAAGCAAACATCGCTCTCGCGTCATGATCATCGCATAACCTGTACCTGCAACTGTTGTTGTAGTAATCTGTGAGCCACGAGGACTCAGCAATCCCATTACCATGGGTATCAAGACTAGCAAAGCTTAATGGGAAAGGAAGGGGTAAAGTGGTGAGGTTGCAACAGCGACTAAGCAAGTATGGTGGCTAACATACGCAAATGAGAGCAAGAAGAGAAACAAAGGAACGATCGTCAACTAGTAATGATCAAGAGGTGATCCTGAACTCCTACTTACGTCAATCATAACACAGAAACCGTGTTCACTTCCCGGACTCCGCCGAGAAGAGACCATCACGGCTACACACGCGGTTGATGTGTTTTAATTCGAATCTGGTGTCAAGTTATCTACAACCGGACATTAACAAATTCCCATCTGCCACATAACCGCGGGCACGGCTCTCAAAAGTTTATACCCTACAGGGGTGTCCCAACTTAGCCCATGATAAGCTCTCGCGATCAACGAAGGATATTCCTTCTCCCAGGAAGACCCGATCAGTCTCGGAATCCCGGTTTACAAGACATTTCGACAATGGTAAAACAAGACCAGCAAGACCTCCCGCTGTGCCGACAAATCCCGATAGGAGCTGCACATATCTCGTTCTCAGGGCACACCGGATGAGCCAGACGTCGGGTTGGCATAGACCCTGGTTGCCCAGGGGGCGCCGGACATCGCTCGGTTTGGACCAGCACTTAGAGAAGCACTGGCCCGGGGGGGGCTAAAATAAAGATGACCCCCGGGTTGGCCGACCCAAGGGAAAGGTATAGGTGGTGGTGAGGCAAATGGTAAAACCAAGGTTGGGCCTTGCTGGAGGAGTTTTATTCAAAGCGAACTATCAGGGGGTCCCATAAATCACCCGACCGCGTTAGGAACGCAAAATCCGGGAACATAACACCGGTATGACAGAAACTAGGGAGGCAAGAGTGGAACAAAACGCCAGGCATAAGGCCGAGCCTTCCACCCTTTACCAAGTATATAGATGCATTAATAATATAAGAGATATTGTGATATCCCAACATAACCCTGTCCACCATGGAGCAATCTTCAACTTCACCTGCAACTAGCAACGCTATAAGAGGGGCTGAGCAAAGCGGTAACATATCCAGGCAACGGTTCGCTAGGAAGGGTGTCAAAGGTTAGAGGTTCATGGCAATTTGGGAGGCTTGATGAGCAACAGATAGGTAATGCAGCATAGCGAAAGAACGAAGCAACTAGCATAGCAATGATAGTAGTGAGATCCAGGGTAGAGGTCATCTTGCCTGAAATCCCGCAAGGAAGAAGAACGAGTCCATGAAGAAGACGAACAGATGAAGCCACGAAGACGAACCACACGTAGACGAACGCATCCTCACGATCGCAACGAAACGGGAACTATCGAGAAGAAGCACACAACATAGTAAACACACCACACATAGGCAAGACATGATGCACAACAAGCATGATGCATGACAAAGCTACATGAAGCTACTCATGGCAAGAGATGATGCAAACAAGAACAACACATCAAGGCAAGTTTAAATGAGGCCGGGAACAACATATAACAATTCCGGTAAGTCCTCATATGCAAATTTCAAAATTGGTCCAGATCTTAATAAGCATTATGTTCAAGTTGTTAAACAGCAAGTTAAGATGCACCAAGATGATCTACATGAAATTCTAGTCAAGTTACATATAAAGTTCATTAGATTCGGAGCTACGGCCTAGAAGATATGAGCAAAACAAGTTAAGCATGGCATTGATGCAAAATGCACCCAAACATCAAGCAAACACACCAAAACAAGGAGGCAACATGGTAATATGAAGCTACATGCAAAATCAAGCAAGTTTCATATAGAGCACACTCAAAATGGAGCAACGGTGCAACACATGCACATGAAACAAGTTATAGTTACAATCTGCCAAAAACAACAACTAGGCATATTACAAGCATCAAAACAACAAGCTACAGCACCTCAACATAATAAAAAAAGGAATGGGCATGAAGTACAGGTAAAGCACAACAAAACATGAACACTGAGCTATCTCCAGAAACAACTAGAACATGCTCAAAAAGACATGGAAAGATTTCAAATAGTAACAGTTTCAGACTTTGCAGAAATAACATCAGGTTGCAACGTTTAGAGCTATCAAACAACATGTTACAGGAACTTATCATGGCAAACAAAGGCATGGCATGAATCTACTAATTGCATAGATCAAAAGTCCCTTACTGACCCTGAGCCAAAAAGGCATAGAAAATATGATGGCACCCATGTAAACATGGCAAGTTATATTACAGATTCATACATGGCAGGAACAACAATAAGTAGGCATGTTGGTGAGCTTGAACCACTCACCACAGAGCAATACATGGCATGGCAAGGCAACCCACAGCAAGAAGGCACGTTTATGAAGCTAAGCATGGCAAGAGCAAGGTCATAGGATTCATGGATCACTAGGAAAGCACATGGCCAAAACTGAACTTCATGTTAACAGGTTGACAGCAACATCATTTAGCAAGTTTGGAGAAAGATATGAACAATCTACAGCAAGCTATAAATGCAACAAGGGGCATGAATGGATAGGGCATAACATGTAGATCAAAACATGTTTATAGAACATCTCCAGATTATGCATAGAATGATTAGTAGAAGCATGTTAACATGGCAACAAAATATAACAGATTTAGCCTAGCAAAACAGCAACAGCAAGTACACTACTTAACAAGCTCGATTCACTCACCACAAGTCATTGAATTATAAGATAAGCATATCATCATCAAGAAGACATGTTTATGTAACCAACCAAGGCAAGAACAAGTCCATAGCATGCAAGGATCAACTATAGCAACCTTGGCTAAATTGAATAACAAGTAAACAATCTGCCAGGAAACATTTTGAAGCAAAAGTAAAGCACCAAAATAACATGCTAGACTACTCCATAATTGCAAACAAGGGCACGAACGGATAGACAATAACCATATGTTCAAAACACCCTTACTGAAGTATCTCAAAATATGCATGGATCTCTCTGTAGTATCAAGTTTACATGGCATCAAAATAACAGCAGAACAGGGACTAAAATCAGCAATATCACGAAGCCTTGTTTGCATGCTTGTGCTAGTCACCACATTGATCACAAAAATACATGGCATACACCTCTGGAAAGATGGCATGGCATAGATCAAAACACATGTAGACATCAGCCCCATAGGATGCACACATCAATCATGGCAAAAATGACAAATGAGCAAGTTATAACAGTTTCAGCAGGTTAACATCAACATGCACTCTTCCAACAGCATTTCGGGCATCAAGATGACCTCAAATGAACATGATGCAATGGAATGAAATGATGTACTCGTTGAGGCGAACAATTTTACATATTACACGCACAAAACGGAGCTACGGATGCAGAGATACAATGCGATGAACATGGCATGATTATGTTGAAAACACTCGGGACTTGGTGGATTTTCGGAGGGGAGGGGGAAGTCAACCTGCGGGCACGCGAACCGAGGTTCACCGGCTCG
>NC_041393.1:447251003-447274318 GCF_002162155.2 Triticum dicoccoides | reverse complement strand
CGGCGGCGGCGCATCCGGGCCCGGGCGGGCCTGGCGCGGGCCCCGCGGGCCGGCGGAGGTGGGCGGCGGCGGCGGACAGGTGGCGGGCGCTGAGTGGCTCGGGGCGGCGGCGCGATTTCGTCCGGCGCGGGCGGACATGTCCGCCGGCGCGGAGGGGGAGTTTGCTAGGGTTTGGACCCGAAAATTCGGAGGGGGAGGTGTTTATATAGGTAGAAGGAGCAAGGAGAGTCCAAATGAGGAGCGGTTTTCGGCCACGCGATCATGATCGAACGACCGAGAGCATGGAGGGGAGTTAGATGGGTTTTGGGCCACTTTGGAAGGGGTGTTGGGCTACAACACAAAGGGGGCTTTACGGTTACCCGGTTAACCGTTGGAGTATCAAACGACCTCCAAATGGCACGAAACTTGACAGGCGGTCTACCGGTGGTATACCAAGGCCGCTTGGCAAACCTCGGGCCATTCCAAGAACGTTTAACACCCGCACACGAAAGGAGACAAAAGGGGAACGCCGGAGGACATAGGAGTGCCGGATTGCAAAACGGACAACAGGGAAAATGCTCGGATGCATGAGATGAACATGTATGCAAAATAAAATGCACATGATGACATGATAAAATGCAACACGCAAGCAAATGACAAGGCAACTACGGCGAATAGCTGGCGGACACCTGGCGCATCGGATCCGGGGCGTTACAGCTTGGATGGCAAGTATAGGTGTCCGGATATGTTATTCCTTTCTGTAAAAGCGACTTTGTACAACCCTAGGCCCCTCCGGTGTCTATATAAACCGGAGAGTAGATCGCAGGCAGGATCACAACATTGCTAGGCTAGCTAATCCAGGGTTAGCCGAATCGATCTCGAGGTAGATCAACTCTTGAAACCTCTATACCCTCTAATATAATCAAGCATGCGTAGGGTTTTACCTCCATTAAGAGGGCCCGAACCTGGGTAAACACCGGGTCCTTTTTACATAGTTAACATTGATCCTTATACATACATCTTGGGCCCCCCTACCCGAGATCTGCCAGTTTTGACACCGATGTTGGTGCTTTCATTGAGAGCTCTGCTGTATCGTCGACAGAAGGATTGATGGCTCACCTCTTCATCAACAACGAGGCTGCATCCAGGGAAACCTTTCTCCCTGGATAGGACTTTGTGTTTGGAGACTTCGTGCTTTGTGCCAACTCGATCGGCCGCCTCGAGCAGGTCGATAGTTATGCCCCCGGCCACCAAATCAGATTTGGAAACATGAACTATGTTGCTGACATCCGAGGAGACTCTTCGGATCCCCTGTTAGATCCCGTCCAGGGGTCAACACCCATACTTACCTCGGCCTTAGATCCGGGGCATGTCTCATTGTCCTAAGACGGGAGCGTGAGCCCCGTCGGACTTGTCCCCCTTGTGGAACTCCTGACCAAAGACCCAGATGCAATTGTAGACTTGGCTCTAGGCAGCCATCCCAAACTGCCGAGGTCTGCACTCAGCGGGTCCGATCTGGCGTCCCGTGCCGAACTCAGCCCAGCATATCCGCAGTTTCCGGTCCCACTTCTGCTCTTAGATGAAGCATTGGGTTTGATGCAGTCTCTCACCATGGCGGAGGCCTAACCTCCGCACTGTACCCAGCTTGGACTGGGGGCTGAGAGTGGGGAATTTTATGCCCCACCCACCACCCACTTAATAGCCACTGTCGAGGACTTGATCGAGATGTTGGACTATGCATCTGAAGAGACCGACGGAATGGACGACGATGCCGATGCCAAACCAAGTCAAGTCCCACCCATCACGGGGTGTTGGACGGCCACCTCAATTTACGAGGTATACATGGTGGACACTCCGGATAAAAAGAAAGACGAGGATAATCCGAGCCCAGATGAGGACAAACCATCGACAAACCACCAAAGCGCCGACGTCAGCGGTGCCGCTCAAGATCACGTCGGGTGAAGGACAGCAATACCGGCACCAAAGATAATGAGACTCTGGACGATGCCGAAGATCCCGAGTACCCCATCGAGCCCACATCCAAACAGGATGAAAGGAAAGAGGGTGAATATAGTCCCGGACACGCTGATCACGAAGATTCAGAAGACAACAACTACATGCCAGAAACTGAAGAGGAGGTTAGCCTCGGTGAGAAGACTTTATTGTCCCAGAGGAACCCCTCGACCAAGAGCACTTCAAGGGACAGCTCATCGCCACAACTCGAAGACTGAAGAAGAAGCAGCAACAGCTTAAAGCCGAACAAGATACGCTTAATGAAAGGTGGACTAAGGTCCTGGTCGCTGAGCAATACGGCCAAGAGCGACCTGTCAAAAGTTACCCTAGGTGCAAGCAGCTGCCTCAATTCGACGATGAAGCCCTTGAGCCAATACCTTCGAAATACAATCAGGAAGATCAACCAGACGGACCACCATGTGGATGGGACAAAGCGGCATATCAAGCCGAACACCAGCCCGCACCTCCTCGCCAAAGACGCAGGGAGACAGCAGCTGCGGGATACACGTACGACCTGCAACGTGACCTAGCCAATAAAGCTGGTTAGACTAGATCAATCTAGGGATCAAGGGGCCGTGCCCTGGCGTGAGACAATGGCTATCAAGCCCAGCGTGACGACCATTACTATGTTCGGGATCAGAACCGAACTCAGATGTCAGCCGATCTCCGCTGTGACATTGTGTGATATAGAGGGGCCGCACACCACCTATGCTTTACCGATGAGGTGATGGAACACCAATTTCCGAAAGGGTTTAATCCCGTAAACATCGAACAGTATGATGGGACGACGGATCCGGCCGTCTGGATTGAAGATTGTCTTCTCCACATTCACATGGCTCAAGGAGATGATCTCCACGCCATTAATTATCTTCCTCTAAAGCTGAAAGGACCAGCACGGCACAGGCTAAATAGCCTCCCAGAAAACTCCATTAGAACCTAGGAAGACTTGGAAGATGCTTTTAGAGCCAACTTTTAGGGCACTTATGTCCGGCCACGGGATGCTGTTGACTTGAGTCACATAATTCAGCAGCCAGGCGAATTAGCTCGCAAGCTTTCGAATCGGTTTAACTAAAAAGAACCAGATCCTAGACTGTCCGGACGCCTAAGCCTTAGCGGCCTTTAAACTCTGCGTCCGAGATGAATGGCTTGCCCGACACCTTGGGCAGGAAAAGCCGAAGACCATGGCAGCCTTAACGACACTCACGACCCGCATTTGTGAGGGCGAAGATAGCTGGTTGGCTCATAGAAGCAACAGCTCAGGTGACCCCGTGATGTCTACTACAGAACCTTCTTCTTGTAGACGTTGTTCGGCCTCAAAGTGCAGAGGTTTGTAGGACTGTAGCAAATTTCCCTCAAGTGGATCACCTAAGGTTTATCAATCCATGGGAGGCATAGGATGAAGATGGTCTCTCTCAAACAACCCTGCAACCAAATAACAAATAGTCTCTTGTGTCCCCAACACACCCAATACAATGGAAAATTGTATAGGTGCACTAGTTTGGCGAAGAGATGGTGATACAAGTGCAATATGGATTGTAGATAAAGGTTTTTGTTATCTGAAATAATAAAAACAACAAGGTAACTAATGATAAAAGTGAGCGTAGACGGTATTGCAATGGTAGGAAACAAGGCATAGGGTTCATACTTTCACTAGTGCAAGTTCTCTCGACAATAATAACGTACTTGGATCATATAACTATCCCTCAACATGCAACAGAGAGTCACTCCAAAGCCACTAATAGCGGCGAACAAACTAAGAGATTATGGTAGGATACGAAACCACCTCAAAGTTATCCTTTCTGTTCTATCTATTCAAGAGTGTGTAGTAAAATAACATGAAGCTATTCTTTCCGTTCAATCTATCATAGAGTTCATACTAGAATAACACCTTAAGACACAAATCAAACAAAACCCTAATGTCACCTAGATACTCCATCATCACCTCAAGTATCCGTGGGCATGATTATACGATATGCACCACACAATCTCAGATTCATCTATTCAACCAACACAAAGTACTTCAAAGAGTTCCCCAAAGTTTCTACCGGAGAGTCAAGACGAAAACGTGTGCCAACCCCTATGCATAGGTTCATGGGCGGAACCCGCAAGTTGATCACCAAAACATACATCAAGTGGATCACGTGATATCCCATTGTCACCACAGATAATCACGGCAAGACATACATCAAGTGTTCTCAAATCCTTAAAGACTCAATCCGATAAGATAAATTCAAAGGGAAAACTCAATTCATCACAAGAGAGTAGAGGGGGGGGGGACATCATAAGATCCAACTATGATAGCAAATCACGCGATACATCAAGATCGTGCCATAGAGAGAACACGAGAGAGAGAGAGAGATCAAACACATAGCTATTGGTACATACCCTCAGCCCCAAGGGTGGACTACTCCCTCCTCGTAACGAGATATAGGTTTTTATAATCTGAAAATATAAAAACAACAAGGTAACTAATAACAAAAGTGAGCAAAAACGGTATTGCAATGCTTCGAAACAAGGCCTAGGGTTCATACTTTCACTAGTGCAAGTTCTCTCAACAAGGATAACATAATTAGATCATATAAAAATCCCTCAACATGCAACAAAGAGTCACTCCAAAGTCACTAATAGCAGAGAACAAATGAAGAGATTATTGTAGGGTATGAAACCACCTCAAAGTTATTCTTTCCAATCAATCCATTGGGCTATTCCTATAAGTGTCACAAACAACCTTTGAGTTCATAGTAAAATAACACCTTAAGACACAAATCAACCAAAACCCTAATGTTACCTAGATACTGCAATGTCATCTCAAGTATCCGTGGGTATGATTATATGATATGCATCACACAATCTCAGATTCATTTATTCAAACCAAAACAAAGAACTTCAAAGAGTGCCCCAAAGTTTCTACCGGAGAGTCAAGACGAAAACGTGTGCCAACCCCTATGCATAGATTCCCAAAGTCACGGAACCCGCAAGTTGATCACCAAAACATACATCAAGTGAATCAATAGAATACCCCATTGTCACCACAGGTATGCCATGCAAGACATACATCAAGTGTTCTCAAATCCTTAAAGACTCAATCTGAAAAGATAACTTCAAAGGGAAAACTCAATCCATTACAAGAAGGTAGAGGGGGAGAAACATCATAAGATCCAACTATAACAGAAGCTCACGATAAATCAAGATCGTGCCAAATCAAGAACATGAGAGAGAGAGAGAGATCAAACACAGCTACTGGTACATACCCTCATCCTGAGGGTGAACTACTCCCTCCTCGTCATGGAGAGCGCCGGGATGATGAAGATGGCCACTGGTGATGATTCCCCCCTCCGGTAGGGTACCGAAATAGGGCCCCGATTGGTTTTTGGTGGCTACAGAGGCTTGCGGCGACAGAACTCCCGATCTAGGTTTCTTTTCGGGGGTTTCTGTATTTATAGGAATTTTTGGCGTCGGTCTCACGTCAGGGGGGTCTCCGAGTCATCCACGAGGTAGGGGGCGCGCCCAGGGGCTAGGGCGCGCCCTCCACCCTCGTTTATGGCTCGGGACTCTTCTGGCCCAAGTTTTTTTTACTTCGGGGGTTTCTTTTGGTCTGTAAAAAATCATCAAAAATTGGCACATCAATTGGGCTCCATTTGGTATTCCTTTTCTGTAAAACTCAAAAATAAGGGAAAAAACAAAAACTGGCACCGGGCTCTAGGTTAATAGGTTAGTCCCAAAAATCATATAAAATAGCATATAAATGCATATAAAACATCCAAGATGGATAATATAATAGCATGGAACAATCAAAAATTATAGATATGTTGGAGACGTGTCACCCCGACACTTTCGAGGTGAGGGACGGCAATGGTAAACCTCGCCGCAATAAAAACAAACACCGGAACAACAACAACGACGATGCAGACGATACGACAGTCAATACCGGATTCAGTGGTACTAAGTCCGGTCAGTGGAAGAAAACTTTCAAAGGCAACAAAGACGGGCCATCCAGCTTAGATAAAATCCTCGAGAGGTCCTGTCAGATTCATGGCACACACGATAAGCCTTCAAACCACACCAACATGAATTGTTGTGTTTTCAAACAAGCCAGTAAAATAAATACCGAACACAAGGGAAAAGGGCCTCCAAGTGAAGATAATGACGAGCCCCGTCAGCTGAACACCAGGGGTCAGAAGCAGTTTCCCCCCGAGGTGAAGACAGTGAACATGATATATGTCACTCATATCCCCAAAAGGGAGCACAAACGCGCATTACGGGATGTCTATGCCCGAGAGCCTATCGCTCCCAAGTTTAACCCATGGTCAGCATGTCCGATCACCCTTGATTGCAGGGACCACCCAACCAGAATCCGTCACGGGGGTTCGGCCGCCCAGGTTCTTGATCCAATCATTGACGGATACCACCTCACTAGAGTCCTTATGGACGGAGGAAGCAGTGTCAACTTGATCTATCAAGATACTGTCCGTAAGTTGGGGATCGACCCATCACGAATCAAGCCTAGTAACACTACCTTTAAAGGTGTGACACTAGGAGTGGAGGCCCGTTGTACGGGCTCAATTACACTAGAGGTACTATTCGGCTCCCAGTTAACTTTCGCAGCAAAGAGTTAATCTTCGACATCGTCCCTTTCTGTAGTGGCTACCATGCACTGCTCGGACGAACTGCTTTCGCCCGCTTCAATGCAGTCCCGCACTATGCTTACGTAAAGCTTAAAATGCCCGAACCTCGTGGTGTTATCACAGTCAATGGTAACTGGAGCGCTCCCTCTATACTTAAGAGCACACTGCGGCCCTTGCAGCCGAAGTATATGGTGGCCTTATCAAGCCGAATAGTTCATCAGCCAATAAAGCTAAAAATGTATCCAAATAAGTCCGTTCCGCACATAATAGCGACAAATCAACAGATCCGGACCTTGATTAACAGTTCGGCCTTCGCCGATCGCCCTACCAGGTCGCGGCTTATGTACCGCACGTACATAATTACGCACTAAAAATACCTGGGGCGGCGCCAGAGGCACACTGCGGAAGAGGTCCATTGCACGGCTTGACCATAGTTGGACCACATATATCTTTTTTCCTTTTAACACAGGTTCATCAAGAGCCCTACTTGCGAGATGGTTGTCACAGGAGATCCTTTCAAGTCTGGCGCGTCCCAACCATCAAATACTCCTCTCAAAGGACTTACTACTAAGGAGAAACGGTGCAGACGTGCGACATGGCATCATTGGAGTTTCTTTTCCGAACAATGATTTTTAGGCCCTGTGTTAGACTTTCCCTTATGTAAAATCTTTTCTTTTTCTCGTTGGGCATGTAATATGACCTTAATATTGAATGACATTGCCTGTCATTGATGTATCAAAAAAGATATAAAGGGCGCAGATGATTATCACCTTCTTGGTTGGGTTTTGGTTTTTTAATTGTCATCTGCACTCCTCCTTATGTTTGACTGACGTACGTGGTTTGACACGGTCTTCATACCAGGGGCTGTATTCGGCCCCGCAAAATTCTTAAGTCCGAACACCTATAGGGAACCCTTTAGCGTACCGGATATGGCATTATATGCATCGGCTCCAAATCATGTCTTTGGTCTATAATTGGATTGCCCGACTCCTGTGTTTGCCACCTTAGGTTCCGCAAGTTCGGATAAGGTAGTAAAGGGAGAACTACTGCGATTGTATTTTTGGTTCGTCCGGTTAATTACCTCGGTAGAGAAAGCCGAGAACTGACTGTCATGATGGGCGAGAGAGGGTCAGCAATCCGGCGCCTTAGTGTTATACTATGAATCGTTCACGATTTATGTCGTGTTATACGAGGGGCTGAGCTTTCGGCCAGCCACGTTGCAAAGGTGCCGCACTCCGGATTGCCATTCCCACAACAAGGGGCTAGTACTTAGCGCCGTTGATGGACTCTTATGGCTAAGTGAAAGTGCTGAAACCGCATAGTCTGATTGCCTAGTTCACCTTGCAAGCCACCTCCTACATCGGACCAAGACATTGGATAAAGTGCGGCCATGCGTTCCTGAACACCCCTGTAATATTTACGTGGGGGCTAAAGCCAATGACTGGTAAACTTTCAGATATATAAAAAGTAGAATAGGAGGATAAACTAATCATAAAGCATAAGCATAGCTATTATACATCATGAGTTCATTACATGACTCCTACAAACTGGACACAACTACTCAAATATGATGTCCTTGGAGCATTAGCCCTCTACAATACGGGCTCCCTCGAGGACCTCGTCAAAGTACTTCTCTGGCCGTTGGTACTCCTTGCCTTCAGGTGGCCCTACGGTGGCAATCTCGGAGGCCTTCATCTTCGCCCACTACACCTTGACACGGGCGAAGTCCATCCGAGCACCTTCTATGCAGGACGACCGCTTAAGGACATTGATTCGAGGAAGCGCCTCCACCAGCATCTTCACGAGTCCGAAGTGGCTGCTAGGTATGGCCTCGGCCGGCCATAGACAGACTATTACGTCCTTCATGGCCAGTCCGGCCACCCTATGCAGCTCAGACAACTGCTTTAGCTGGTCACTCAGGGGCACTGGAAGCTCTGGCGCAAGGTACTGCGACCAGAACAGCTTCTCGGTTGAGCTCCCCTCTTCGGTGCGGAAGAATGCGGCGGCATGCGCGATACTCCTCGGTAGATCTGCAAAGGCGCCTGGAGAACTCCAAACTCGGGTCAGTAAAATATATCTATTACTAGTATATCTACTCTGCATCATAAAGGCCTTACCAGCCGCAATCTGCCTCGCCTCTTGGATCTCCTGGCGAGCGCCCTGGGCATCAACCCAGGCTTCCTTCAGGCTCTCAAGAGCTTTGGTGAGCTCGGAGGCCTGCTCTGAACTCTTCTTCTCCAAGTACTCGCACCTAGCGATGGCGTCCTTGAGCTCCTGTTCGACCTCCCCCACCAGCACCTCATGTCGTCGACGGGTGGTTTGCTCGTCCTCTAAATCCTTGGCTGCTTTGTCCGCGGCTGCCTTGCTCACCTCTGCCTCCTTCTCAGCTTCGGCGAGGGTGCTCTTGAGGGACTCCACCTCAGCTGCGCCAACTGTGAGTAGTTTATAACATTTTTTAGTTAGCTTACACGACTACATACAAACATCACTTTTGAATATGAAGTACCTTCACATACCTTGGGTTTCATTAAACCTCTTGTTGATGCGATCGAGTTCCACGTCGGATAGCCGAAGCTTACAATTGAGCTCGGCTATCTCTCCGGCCTGGGTAGTAGCTGCCAACATCAAAGCCTGTTCAACAGTATATACGGATTGTTATTAACCTGTTTTGATCCTCTGTCCAGATTTTCTTACTCCGGACACAGTCTCAGGGGCTACTATCTACACATGGGTTTTGCCTAACACATATATGTGTACAAAAAATAAAAGCTAGTATAGAATATTACATCGCTTACCTCAAAGCCTGTCAATAGGCTGTTGAAGGCCTCGGTCAGTCTGCTCTTCACGGACCGAATCTTTTCCATGACCGCTCCCATCAGGGTGCGGTGTTCGTCCACAATGGAAGCACATTGCAGTGCCTCCTACATAACGTAAGCGGCCTCCAGATTGGTAGTGGCTGCCGATTGAGCTCCTGCTCCTCCCCCTCTTTCGAAGGGGGGTGTTGGTCCAAGCCTGAAGCCGTAATGGTCTCCGGGGCGGTGTTCGGCGAGGGCTCGGATGGTTGAGGTCCCCCACCCTCGGTGGTCATGGGGTCATCATGCCCTGCTCTACAGCGTCCAAGGTGTTGTCCTCGGGCGCCTTCTGAGCAGTCTTGTCCACCCCTCTCTGGCCAGGAGATGGCCTTTGGGATGACACCTCGGTGTCCTCCATTGCAAGGGGAGAGAGGGCGCGGGATGGGCCGTCACTCTCCGCCTCTCCAGGGCTAGTGAGTTCCCCTCCGAAGAAGAGGGGATCGGGATCTCGCGTGGAGGGCTGAAAAGCATGATAGGATTGGACATTATAGAGGTAGATTAAAGCGATAATTGAAGCAAGTACATTTTTGACACTTACATTTCAGCAAGGGGCTTCTCCCTTTGGACCCTCTCCGGGCTATGTTCGGGCTCTGAGTCCAAACTACCCGAAAGGACAACCCACCCTTTCTTCGACGTCGCCCCCTCCAAGCTCTCGGAGGCTGTCCTCTTCCCCCTCCTCATCTTGAGGGGGAGTCACTTTCCACTTCTTCTTCCTCCTCCTCCTCCTCCTCTTCGTCCTCGTCTTCCTCGTGGGAGGAGATGGGATCAGTCTCTCTGGACACAGCTTCCGGTTGACCTTTAAGGTGGGGCCCGTCCTTGGGCCCCTTGCTCTTCTTCTTGGCCTTCTTCTTCGTCGGCTTATAAGGTGCCGGGTCCAGCATCTCCTCTAGCTGAGGAGTGACTGGATTTTCGGCCAGCGTAGCCGGACTCTTGATCCGCTGCGACTTTTTTGTCCGGCCCTGTAACAAAGGGTGGGTTGATGAGTTCGGCATAGATCGAATATATATGAGCTAGGTATATCTTCGGAAATACCGAATACTCACTGGAGAGGCCAGATTCATGGCATTGAGGCTGATGTCTTTGGTCTCCATGGGCCAGCTGCTCTTTCGCGCCTTGAAAAGCAGCTTCCACATGGGGGAAACCTGGCGCTTGTAGGGGAGAATGCGGCGGAAGAGCATGATCTGAACCACGTTGGTTAGACCAACGTTCTTCCCCAAAACGTTGGTGATGCACATTTGCAGTGCCTGCACCTCCGTCTGGGACCCCCAGTCGAGGTCCTTTGCATTCTAGGAGGTGAGCCTCATGGGAGGGTCCGGATCTGAACTTCGGAATGGCTGCCCACGTAGTGCGGCGCGGCTCGGTGATGTGGAAACACTCCTATTGCCAGATCTTCATGGTCTCCACAAAGGCCCCCTTGGGCCATGTGGTGTTCGGCAGCTTGCTGATCATAGCTCCGCCGCGGTCCGCGTGCTTCCCATCGACCACCTTCGGCTTCACGTTGAAGACCTTGAGCCATAGGCTGAAGTGTGGGTGGACGCGGAGGATAGCCTCACACACGACAATGAACGCCGAGATGTGGAGGAAAGAGTTTGGGGCTAGATCGTGGAAATCTAGCCCGTAGTAGTACATGAGTCCGCAGACGAGAGGATGGAGTGGAAAGTCTAACCCTCTAAGGAAGTGGGGAAGGAAGAAGACCCGTTCGCCGGGCTCCGGAGTGGGAATTGACCTTCGGGGGGAAGCCTGTGCTTAATATCGGCGGCGAGATACCCCGCACTCCGGAGATCTTTTATCTACTTCTCCGTCATAGAGGAGGCCTCCCACTTGCCTTTGGAGCCTTTGGAGATGGTGGGGGTGGTGAGAAAGACGGAGACTTTGCGGGTGCAGAGAGCTTGGGAGATTGGAAGGCTGAGGAGATGTGAAGGCGTGGGAAGAACGTAAGGATCTATTGCCCTCTTATAGGTAGTAAAATTCCACCCCCCGCTCGTGCCTTGAATCTCGCCTATTCGCAATGAAGGCGTGTGCCGCAAATGGTTGGATTACCCAAATACCATTGATGTGCAATCCCGCATTGAGTGGGCGCGATCTCTGTTTTGACAGGACGTGCCAATGAGGCGTGGCCTCGAAACACAGAACGTGGGGTAGCAAAATGGTTCAAAATGCCAAATGGTCAAGTCTTACGCTTCCTCAAAAAAGTTGTAAGTAAAAGACACGATTCTTATTTTTCATATATATCATGCCTTCACGGCTAAGAGTTGTGTTTATTATGAAAAGCCAGATACAATTCTTTCACATAGGAAGCCGATGTGTATTCTTCAAGGAACCCGCCTTGCAATGACAAGGACAATCTGAATGCTGAATATATCATCATTGAAGACTGGTTCATGGGCTACTGTGGGAGTCCTGGACTAGGGGGTCCTCGGGAGTCCAGCCCATTGAACATGGCCGGACTGATTGGCTGTCAAGATCGAGACAGAAGATCACCTCTCGTATCCGAAAGGGAATCCCGTATGCGTGGATGGCAAGTATAGGTGTCCGGATATGTTATTCCTTTCTGTAAAACCGACTTTGTACAACCCTAGGCCACTCCGGTGTCTATATAAACCAGAGGGTAGATCGGAGGCAGGATCACAACATTGCTAGGCTAGCTAATCTAGGGTTAGCCAAATCAATCTCGAGGTAGACCAACTCTTGTAACCTCTATACCCTCGAATATAATCAAGCAGGAGTAGGGTTTTACCTCCATTAAAAGGGGCCAAACCTGGGTAAACACGGTCTCTTTTGTCCATAGTTACCATTGATCCTCAGACGTACAGCTTGGGCCCCCCTACCCGAGAGCTGCCGGTTTTGACACCGACAGCAACCTCGGAGTGACAATAGTTGGGACAACTCTCGGTGATGACCGTAGTTTGAGGAGTTCATGTAATCACCGTGTGCTGATGCTTTGTTCCAGTTCTCTATTAAAAGGAGGCCTTAATATCCCTTAGTTTCCAATAGAACCCCGCTGCCACGGGAGGGTAGGACAAAAGATGTCATGCAAGTTTTTTTCATAAGCACGTATGACTATTTATGGAATACTCCCTCCGTTCCATATTACTCGTCGCTGATTTAGTACAAAGTTGTACTAAATCAGTGACGAGTAATATGGAACGGAGGGAGTACATGCCTACATTATATTTATGAATTGGAGCTAGTGTTGTAACGCCCTAGGTTATGACTGTCTCATGATGAATATCATCCAACAAGTCACCAATCCAATGCCTACGAATTTACCTTATATTGTTCTTGCTAAGTTACTACTATCGCTACTGCTATCATTACTGCTACAAAATCACTGCTACCACTGTTACTGTTACTATTGCTGCTACTACTATCATCAAAACTATCATATTACTATGCTACTAATCACTTTGCTGTAGATAATTAATCTCCAGGTGTGGTTGAATTGACAACTCAGCTGCTAATACATTCAAATATTTTTTGGCTCCCCTTGTGTCGAATCTATAAATTTGGGTTGAACCCCCAAAAACTATTGCAATCCCCTATACTTGTGGGTTATCACTCGCTGCTCTACTTCTACGAGCCACCTACCACAGGAGGAGGCATCCAGAGGATCACGGCTAGCGGCGGCATCGGCTACTTTCCTGTTTCTTCTTAGTACCCTAGCTACCAACTCTGTAATTCGGTCTGTAACCGCGACATATGCTTATTCCGAGCGAATTCACCACTGCTAATGAATTCTCCTAGGTCGTATCTATCATTTGGTATCAGAGACCATACCACTACCCTTCTAATTCGCCCCGGCGCACCTGGTGGAGATGAGTGCACTGCGTCAAGGCCGCGAGCTCCTGGAGGCGATGGATCCAGGCATCAAGGCTTTCCTCGAAAGGTTCGAGACCAAGTTCGAGAGCGCGTTCGACAACAACACCAAAGGACAACAAGCTACCGCGGCAAAGATCAATGACCTTCTCACCTGGCGTCCTGATCTTGAGCGACGCATCGCGGATCTCGGCGAGGCAGTGGCAGCGCTGCAAGTGACACAACCACAGCTTTCCAAGGACGGTGCAGAGACTCAAGCAGCCCAGCTCCACCACCTGCCAGCGACAGCCGGTGTCCACTTCGGACCCGTGACTGGCGTAGGGACACAACCTCAAGGGCCCGTAGCAACCGATCCGGAGAAGATCACAGTAGTGTCCACATGGAAAACACCAACAGATGTCAAGAGTGTCTGCCATTTCCTTGGGCTTGCAGGATATTACAGATGCATTGTGCGCAATTTTGGAGTTATTGCTCGCCCACTTTTCAACCTGCTCAAGAAACGTATCCCTTTCCATTGGACACATAGTTACTGAAACAACATTCCAGACACTGAAAGAGCAACTCATATCTGCACCAGTTCTGGCATAGTCGAACTTTGCTGAGACATTTATTGTGGAAACTGACGCTAGCAAGAAAGGAGTGGGAGTAGTGCTCCAAGGTCACCCGATCGCATTCATGAGCAAGTCCTTATGCCCGCGTTATCAAGGTCTCTCTACTTATGGGAAAGAATATTTTTCCATCATTGTAGCGGTTGACCGGTTGCGACCATATTTGCAACATGTTGAATTCTTCATCTTCACAGATCAAAAAAGTTTGGTGCACTTGGAGCAGCAAAGTTTGACAACTCCCTAGCAACAGAAAGCCTTCACCAAGCTCTTGGGTTTGCGGTACGTCATCAAGTATAAGAAAGGGACAGAGAATTCAGCAGTCGACGCATTATCTCATCACAAACCATTGGAGGCACTCGTAACAATTACATCGTGTCAGCCAGCTTGGCTTGAAGATGTATTGACCAATTACAACAGTAACCCTCAAGCGCAACATTTACTGGAGCAATTGGTTGTTGGGGAGGGCCAGAAAAAGAAATTCAGTCTCCAGCAAGGTATCATCAGATTTTCTGACCGCATATGGTTAGGGGGCTCAACATCCCTACAACAGAAAATTATCTCAGCCTTCCATGATAGCCTGATGGGAGGTCATTCTGGATTTCATGTCACATACAAACGCATCTGTCGGCTGTTTGCTTGGCCCAAGATGAAGATCCATATCAAGCAGTATGTGCAGTACTGCCAGACTTGCCAATAGGCCAAACCAGATCGTGCAACGGCTCTAGGATTACTTGTGCCCTTGCCAATTCCTAGTCACCATTGGGATCTCATCACAATGGATTTTATTGATAGGTTGCCACAGTCAGGCACGTTCAACTACTTGTGGATTGTGGTGGACAAACGCACCCGCTTTGCTCACTTCATACCACTCGCCCACCCATATGCGGCTGCCAAGGTCACACAACTTTACATGTCCCAGTTGTATAAGATTCATGGCTTGCCTGGAGCTATTGTTTATGATCGAGACCCGGCGTTTACCAGCCACTTGGCGTGAGTTATTCAAGCAAGCGGGGACTAAACTACGACTGAGCACAACTAATCATTCACAGACGAACGGCCAGACAGAGAGAGATAACCAGTGTTTGGAAACCTTCCTTAGATGCTTCACACATGCGTGTCCAAGGAAGTGGAGTTACTAGATACCGATGGCTCAATTTTGGTAAAACTCGTCTCATCACTCGGCGATTGGCATGTCACCCTTCAAAGCTCTGTTTAGTCACGAGCCACGTCAATGGGGTATTCTTCCTGCAACATCCACAACTACCGTGTCATCACTCCAGGATTGGCTTGAGGAATGACAGGTAACACAACATCTCATTCAGCAGCACTTGAACCGAGCTCGCCAGTGTATGAAGTCCTAGGCAGACAAGAAACGATCTTTCCGAGAATTTCAAGTGGGAGATCTAGTCTTTTGGAAGCTTCAACCATAATTACAGACTTGAGTTTCACCTCGAGCAAACCACAAGCTCTCGTTCAAGTATTTTGGACCCTTTCCTATCATCCATAAGATCAATGAGGTCGCTTATGAACTACAACTGCCACCATCATCATCAGTGCATCCGGTGTTTCACGTGTCCCAATTATGCCAAGCCTTGTTACCAGTGTTGGGGAACGTAGTAATTCAAAAAAATTCCTACGATCACGCAAGATCTATCTAGGAGATGCATAGCAACGAGACGTGAGAGTGTGTCCAGGTACCCTCGTAGCCTGAAAGCGGAAGCGTTTAGTAATGTTGTTGATGTAGTCGAACGTCTTCACGATCCAACCGATCCAAGTACCAAACGTACGGCACCTACGTGTTCAGCACACGTTCAGCAAGATGACGTCCCTCGAGCTCTTGATCCAGTTGAGGACGAGGGAGAGTTCCATCAGCACAACAACGTGGCGACGGTGTTGATGATGTTGCTGGTGCAGGGCTTCGCCAAAGCACTACGATGATATGACCGAGGTGTTAAACTATGGAGGGGGGCACCGCACACGGCTAAGAGAATAACAGTTGTCCTTTGGGGTGCCCCCTGCCCCATATATAAAGGAGGGAGGGAGGAAGCCAGCGGCCTAGGAGGGGTGCGCCTATAGGGGGAGTCCAACTAGGATTCACTATCCTAGTTGGAGTCCCCTTCCTTTTCCAAGAGGGGAAGAGAGGGAAAGAGGTGGAGGAGAAACAGGAAATGGGGGCCGCGCCCCCTCCCCTAGTCCAATTTGGTTTGGGCTAGGGGGGGCGCACCTCCACCTGGCCGCTGCCTCCTCTCTTCCACTAAGGCCCATGAAGGCCCATTAATCCCCTGGGGGGTTCAGGTAACCTCCCAGTACTCCGGAAAATGCCCGAACCTTTCCGAAACCTTTCCGGTGTCCAAACATAACCTTCCAATGTATCAATTCTTATGTCTCGACCATTTCGAAACTCCTCGTCATGTCCGTGATCTCATCCGGGACTCTGAACAAACTTCGGTCATCAAAAACACATAACTGATAATACAAATCATCATCGAACGTTAAGCGTGCGGACCCGACAGGTTCGACAACTATGTAGACATGATCATGACACATCTCCGATCAATAACCAATGGTGGAACCTGGATGCTCAGATTGGCTCCTACATATTCTACGAAGATCTTTATCGGTAAAACTGCATAACAAGATACGTTGTTCCCTTTGTCATCAGTATGTTACTTGCCCGAGATTCGATTGTCGGTATCATCATACCTAGTTCAATCTCGTTACTGGCAAGCCTCTTTACTCGTTGCGTAATGCTTCATCCCATAACTAACTCATTAGTCACATTTCTTGCAAGGCTTATAGTCATGAGCATTACCGAGAGGGCCCAGAGATACCTCTCCGATACACGGAGTGACAAATCCTAATCTCGATCTATGCCAACCCAAAAAACACCTTCAGAGACACCTGTAGAGCATCTTTATAATCACCCAGTTATGTTGTGATGTTTGATAGCACAGAAGGTGTTCTTCCGGTATTCGGGAGTTGCATAATCTCATAGTCCGAGGAACATGTATAAATCATGAAGAAAGCAGTAGCAATGAAACTGTAACGATCATAATGCTAAGCTAACAGATGGGTCTTGTCCATCACATCATTCTCCTAATGATGTGATCCCGTTCATCAAATGACAACACATGTCTATGGTTAGGAAACATAACCATCTTTGATTAATGAGCTAGTCAAGTAGAGGCACACTAGGGACACTATGTATTTTCTATGTATTCACACATGTACTAAGTTTCCAGTTAATACAATTCTAGCATGAATAATAAACATTTATCATGAAATAAGGAAATATAAATAACAACTTTATTATTGCCTCTAGGGCATATTTCCTTCAGTCTCCCACTTGCACTAGAGTCAATAATGTAGATTACAAAGTAATGATTCTAACACCCATGGAGTCTTGGTACTGATCATGTTTTGCTCGTGGAAGAGCCTTAGTCAATGGGTCTGCAACATTCAGGTCCGTATGTATCTTGCAAATCTCTATGTCTCCCTCCGACACTTGATGATAGATGGAATTGAAGCGTCTCTTGATGTGTTTGGTTCTCTTGTGAAATCTGGATTCCTTTGCCAAGGAAATTGCACCAGTATTGTCACAAAAGATTTTCATTGGACCCGATGCACTAGGTATAACACCTAGATCGGATATGAACTCCTTCATCTAGACTCCTTCATTTGCTACCTCCAAAGCAGATATGTACTCCACTTCACACGTAGATCCCGCCACAACGCTCTGCTTGGAACTACACCAACTGACAGCTCCACCATTCAATATAAATACCTATCCGGATTGCAACTTAGAGTCGTCTGGATCAGTGTCAAAGCTTGCATTGACGTAACCATTTACGATGAGCTCTTTGCCACCTCCATAAATGATAAACATATCCTTATAGTCCTTTTCAGGTATTTTAGGATGTTCTTGACCGTTGTCCTATGCTCCACTCATGGATTACTTTGGTACCTCCCTGATATACTTATAGCAAGGCACACATCAGGTCTGGTACACAACATTGCATACACGATAGAACTTATGGCTGAAGCATAAGGAATGACTTTTATTTTCTCTCTATCTTCTGCAGTGGCCGGGCATTGAGTCTGACTCAACTTCACACCTTGTAACACAGGCAAGAACCCTTTCTTTGACTGATCCATTTTGAACTTTTTCAAAACTTTATCAAGGTATGTGCTTTGTGAAAGTCCAATCAAGCGTGTTGATCTATCTCTATAGATCTTGATGCCCAATATGAAGCAGCTTCTCCGAGGTCTTTCATTGAAAAAATCTTATTCAAGTATGCTTTTATGCTATCCAGAAATTCTGTATCATTTCCAATCAACAATATGTCATCCACATATAATATTAGAAATGTTATAGAGCTCCCACTCACTTTCTTGTAAATACAGGCTTCTCCAAAAGTCTATATAAAACCATATGCTTTGATCACACTATCAAAGCGTTTATTCCAACTCTGAGAGGCTTGCACCAGTCCATAAATGGATCGCTGGAGCTTGCACACTTTGTTAGCACCCTTTGCATCGACAAAACCTTCTGGTTGCATCATATACAACTCTTCCTCAAGAAATCCATTAAGGAATGCAGTTTTGACATCCATCTGCCAAATTTCATAATCATAAAATGCGGCAATTGCTAACATGATTCGGATAGACTTAAGCATCGCTATGGGTGAGAAAGTCTCATCGTAGTCAACTCCTTGAACTTGTCGAAAACCTTTCGCAACAAGTCGAGCTTTGCAAACAGTAACATTCCCGTCAGCGTCGTCTTCTTCTTGAAGATCCATTTATTTTCTATGGCTTGCCGATCATCGGGCGAATCCACCAAAGTCCATACTTTGTTCTCATACATCGATCCCATTTCAGATTTCATGGCCTCAAGCCATTTCGCGAAATCTGGGCTCATCATCATTTCCTCATAGTTCGTAGGTTCATCATGGTCTAGTAACATGACTTCCAGAATAGGATTACCATACCACTCTAGTGCGGATCGTACTCTGGAGGACCTACGAGGTTCGGTAGTAACTTGATCTGAAGTTTCATGATCATCATCATTAGCTTCCTCACTAATTGGTGTAGGAATCATTGGAACTGATTTCAGTGATGAACTACTTTCCAATTCGGGAGAAGGTAGAATTACCTCATCAAGTTCTACTTTACTCCCACTCACTTCTTTCGAGAGAAACTCCTTCTCTAGAAAGGCTCCATTCTTAGAAACAAATATCTTGCCTTCGGATCTGTGATAGAAGGTGTACCCAACAGTTTCCTTTGGGTATCCTACGAAGATGAACTTCTCTGATTTGGGTTCGAGCTTATCAGGTTGAAGCTTTTTCACATAAGCATCGCAGCCCCAATCTTTAAGAAACGACAACTTTGGTTTCTTGCCAAACCATAGTTCATAAGGCGTCCTCTCAATTGATTTTTATGGTTCCCTATTTAAAGCGAATGCAGCCATATCTAAAGCATAACCCCAAAACGATAGCAGTAAATCAGTAAGAGACATCATAGATCGCACCATATCCAATAAACTATGGTAACAATGTTGTGACACGCCATTACGCTGTGGTGTTCCAGGTGGCGTGAGTTGCAAAACTATTCCACATTGTTTCAAATGAAGACCAAACTCGTAACTCAAATATTCGCCTCCACGATCAGATCGTAGAAACTTTATTTTCTTGTTATGATGATTTTCCACTTCACTCTGAAATTCTTTAAACTTTTCAAATATTTCAGACTTATGCTTCATTAAGTAGATATACCAATATCTTCTCAAATCATTTGTGAAGGTAAGAAAATAACAATACCCGCACCAGCTTCAACACTCATTGGACCGCATACATCAGGATGTATTACTTCCAATAAGTCAGTAGCTCATTCCATTGTTCTGGAGAACGAAGTTTTAGTCATCTTGCCCATGAGGCATGGTTCGCTAGCACCAAGTGATTCGAAAAGCCCATCAGCATGGAGTTTCTTCATGCGCTTTACACCAATATGACCTAAATGGCAGTGCCACAAATAAGTTGCACTATCATTATCTACTTTGCATCTTTTGGCTTCAATATTATGAACATGTGTATCTCCGTGATCGAGATTCAATAAAAATAGACCACTCAACAAGGGTGCATGACCATAAAAGATATTACTCATATAAATAGAACAACCATTATTCTCTGATTTAAATGAATAACCATCTCGCGTCAAACAAGATTCAGATATAGTGTTCATGCTCAACACTGGCACCAAATAACAATTATTCAGGTCTAAAACTAATCCCGAAGGTAGATGTAGAGGTAGCGTGCCGACGCGATCACATCGACCTTGGAACCATTTTCGACGCGCATCATCACCTCGTCCTTAGCCAATTTTCCTTTAATCCGTAGCCCCTGTTTTGAGTTGCAAATATGAGCAAAAGAACCAGTATCAAATACCCATGTGCTACTATGAGCATTAGTAAGGTACACGTCAATAACATGCATATCAAATATACCTTTCACTTTGCCATCCTTCTTATCCGGCAAATACTTGGGGCAGTTCCGCTTCCAGTGACCAGTCCCTTTGTAGTAGAAGCACTCAGTTTTAGGCTTAGGTCCAGACTTGGGCTTCTTCCCGGGAGTAGCAACTTGCTTGCTATTCTTCTTGAAGTTCCCCTTCTTCCCTTTGCCCTTTTTCTTGAAACTAGTGGTCTTGTGGACCATCAACACTTGATGCTCCTTCTTGATTTCTACCTCCGCAGCGTTTAGCATTACGAAGAGCTCAGGAATCATTTTCGTCATCCCTTGCATATTATAGTTCATCATGAAGCCTTTCTAGCTTGGTGGCAATGATTGAAGAACTCTGTCAATGACACTATCATCAGGAAGATTAACTCCCAGATGAGTCAAGTGGTTATGGCCCCCAGACATTCTGAGTATGTGTTCACTGACAGAACTATTCTCCTCCATTTTGCAGCTATAGAACTTGTTGGAGACTTCATATCTCTTAACTCGGGCATTTGCTTGAAATATTAACTTCAACTCTTGGAACATCTCATATGCTCCATGATGTTCAAAACGTCTTTGAAGTCTCAATTCTAAGACGTAAAGCATGGCACGCTGAACTATCGATCAGCTTTGCTCTGCCAGACGTTCATAATGTCTATAGTTGCATCTGCAGCAGGCCTTGCACCTAGCAGTGCTTCCAGGACGTAATTCTTCTGTGCAACAATGAGGATAATCCTCAAGTTACGGACCCAGTCCCATGTAATTGCTACCATCATCTTTCAACTTAGCTTTCTCTAGGAACGCATTAAAATTCAAGGGAACGGTAGCATGGGACATTGATCTACAACAACATAGACATGCAAAACTATCAGGACTAAGTTCATGATAAATTAAAGTTCAATTAATCATATTACTTAAGAACTCCCACTTAGATAGACATACCTCTAGTCATCTAAATGATCACGTGATCCAAATCAACTAAACCATGTTCGATCATCACGTGAGATGGAGTAGTTTTCAATGGTGAACATCACTATGTTGATCATCTCTACTATATGATTCATGTTCGACCTTTCGGTCTCAGTGTTCTGAGGCCATATCTGCATATGCTAGGCTCATCAAGTTTAACCCGAGTATTCTGCACATGCAAAACTGGCTTGCACCCATTGTATGTGAACATAGATCTTATCACACCCGATCATCACATGGTGTCTTGGCACGGCGAACTGTAGCAACGGTGCATACTCAGGGAGAACACTTATACCTTGAAATTTAGTAAGGGATCATCTTATAATGCTACCGCCATACTAAGCAAAATAAGATGCATAAAAGGTAAACATCAAATGTAATCAAAATATGTGACATGATATGGCCATCATCATCTTGTGCTCGTGATCTCCATCACCGAAGCATTGTCATTATATCCATCGTCACCGGCTTGACACCTTGATCTCCATCGTAGCATCATTGTCATCTCACCAACTATTGCTACTACGACTATTGCTACGCTTAATGATAAACTAAAGCAATTACATGGCGATTGCATTTCATACAATAAAGCAACAACCATATGGCTCCTGCCAATTGCCGATAACTCTGTTACAAAAGATGATCATCTCATACAACAATTTATATCACATCATGTCTTGACCATATCACATCACAACAAGTCCTGCAAAAACAAGTTAGACGTTCTCTACTTTGTTGTTGCAAGTTTTACGTGGTTGCTACGGGCTTCTAGCAAGAACCGTTCTTACCTACGCATCAAAAACACAATGATTTTTTGTCAAGTGTGTTGTTTTAACCTTCAACAAGGATCGATCGTAGTCAAACTCGATTCAACTAAAGTTGGAGAAACAGACACCCGCCAGCCACCTATGTGCAAAATCATGTCGGTAGAACCAGTCTCATGAACATGGTCATGTAATGTTGGTCCAGGACGCTTCATCCAACAACACCGCCGAATCAAAGTAAGACGTTGGTGGTATGCAGTATGACTATTATCGCCCACAACTCTTTGTATTCTACTCGTGCAAATAACATCTACGGATAGACCTGGCTCGGATGCCACTATCGGGGAATGTAGTAATTTAAAAAAATTCCTACGATCACACAAGATCTATTTGGGAGATGCATAGCAACAAGACGGGAGAGTGTGTCCACGTACCCTCACAGACCGAAAGTGGAAGCGTTTAGTAACGCGGTTGATGTAGTCGAACATCTTCATGATCCAACTGATCTAAGTACCGAATGTACGGCACCTTCGTGTTCAGTACACGTTTAGCACAATGACATCCCTCGAGCTCTTGATCCAGTTGAGGATGAGGGAGAGTTCTGTTAGCACAACGGCATGGCGACGGTGTTGATGATGTTGCCGATGCAGGCTTCGCCTAAGCACTACGACGATATGATTGAGGTGTTAAACTATGGAGGGGGGCACCGCCACTACAAGAAAGACACATCCGTGACATTTTGGGCCGAACGAATTTTTCATGTCATGCGTATGACACTTCTATGACGATAATTGTGACAAAACCCGGTATCAGCATAGATGTGGTGGGCTCCTACTTCTATGAGAAAAACTCATGACAGAAAATGGGCTTTTCGTCCTGGGCGGGCCGGAGACGTAGCTGCATGACATTCTTTGGGCCGTCCATGACGGAAAAAACCGTGGTAGAAGCCAGGGCGAGGAAAATTTTGGGGAGTTCCCGGTTACGGTGGGTGGTCGGGGGCTGAGGGATGCACGTTTCTCTCGTGCATGTACGCGCGTGTGTGCGAGGCGTTGGGCTCTAACTGAACCCGAGTGAGGTGTTGGGCTCTAACTGAACCCGAGCGATTGCACTAGCTACGTTACTGAACTTGAGTGATTCCTTTACTACTGCAGCTAACTGAAGCCGATCGAACACTACTGCCTCCTTCCCTTGATGAATA
>NC_041393.1:447248881-447250672 GCF_002162155.2 Triticum dicoccoides | reverse complement strand
GGGGTGGATGAACAGGACCCCGTGGTGTTGCCTCTGGATGAACAGGACCCCGATCGAGCCAGTTGGGGTGGATGAACAGGCCCCCTGGAGGGCTGGATGAACAGGATGACCCCGTGGATGGCTGGTTGAACAGTAGCCGGTGGAGGGCTGGATGAACAGTAGCCCGTGGAGGGGTGGTTGAACAGGACCTCGTGGAGATGGCTAGTTGAACAGTAGCCGGTGGAGGAGCGCGCGGTGGAGGCTAGATGAACAGGAGCCCATGGATGAACTGTCGCAGGTGGATGCTGGAGGAGGTCGACGGTGGATGAACAGTAGCCCGTGGAGGATGGAGGAGGTCGACGGTGGAGATGAATAGTATCCCGTGGAGTCCCGTTTTGCGGTACGCCACACCCCTCCCGATGAACAGGACCCCTGTTTCGACCGTAGTGCTCCAACACAAGTCCGTTTCCTCTGTTTTGCGGTACGCCACACCCCTCCCGATCAACAGGACCCCGTTTCGACCATAGGAGGTCCTACAGAAGTCTGTTTCCTCTGTTTTGCAGTATGCCAGACCCCTTCCGATGAACAAGATCCCGTTTCGACCGTGGCCGGTCAAACGCAAGGCCGTTTCCTCCATTCTATGGTATGCCAGGCCTCGTTTCCATCGGTTGTTCCGTCCAAGCCCTCCCGATGAACATGACGACGCATTCCGTTCCGACCCAGCCGGTTGGCTCCCCATGGACACGACGACGACACAGTTTCTTTGCTCCGACCCAGCCATGTACACGAGCCCTAGCCGTACGTAAGCGTGAGTAGGCGTTCAAGACCTTGCCCGTATGTATGTACATGGCCATATTTTCTTTCTTGCACCCTGGCCGTTGTACGTACGTGTACATGCTACGTGTGCGCCTCTACTACGACACGTGCGCGGCTCTACATCGACCAGTATGTACGTATACATTCTTGACTAGAATGACAATGCACTGTATGCTTCGACCAGGTGGGTCCCGACTGTCAGGCACTTCCTTGCGTGTGAAGATGTAGCTGGTGGGTCCTAGCAGTCAGGGGGGTAAATTTTTTGCCCGTAATATGGACGCACTTCCTTGCGTGCGAAGATGTAGCTAGTGGGTCCTAGCAGTCAGGGGGGAAATGTTTTTTCATGAAATACGGTGGCCCGTACAGTGGGTCCCTGCTGCCAGGTGGAGGAATAATTATTTTGCACGTAATAAGGAGGCACTTCCTTGCGGCCGCCGTGGACCCAGCTGTCAGCCTCTCCACGTATAGTACTCTTCCGATGGAAGTCGTTCCTTGACCATGTTTACCACGTCGCGCCGAGAGCGCCAGGGCGGTGGACGACGAAGAGGCCTAGGAAGGGGACGATGCGGAGCTGGGGAAGACGTGGCAGTGGAAGCCCGCACAGAGAGGAGTACGAGGGTTCACTGGTTCGACTGTGGTGTGAGGTTGCCGTCGCTGCAGGGCCTGGACAGCGGTGGGAATAGTAGGGGCGATGAGGCCTCCGCGGCAGCACAGCCGGCCACGGGAGGCAGAAGCATGCGGCACGACAGGTGCTGCTTTGGGCAGCTGGAGCAAGAAGACCAGAGGTTGAAGAAGCACTACGGTCGTTGGATGGACATCTTCTGGTCACTGGAGCTAGAATCGTTCATGTTGACTAAGTTGACAAAGCCCTCCATCTCCGTCAACTTAGTAGGCCCACAAGTCGGCCTCCTGCCATGGTGGGTCCCAGCTAGCAGGGGGAGTATTCATTTTTGTGTGCATAATAAGCAGGCACTTCCTTGCGTGCGAAGATATAGC